>NW_008703893.1:3373445-3375945 GCF_000326865.2 Helobdella robusta
TAGCAGTGTTCTTTTCTTACATTTGGATGACTGGGATGGTCAGGATGAAGATGATGATGGTTAAAATGATGACAAAGAAGAAGACGATGATGATTATGATGATGAAGATGGCGATGATGATGTTGTTGAAGAAAGTTACAACAAAGTTCTCAACTATGGCGATGTTTGTATGATTGTGACCATGAAAAAGAAAATGATTATGACTAAGAGAATGATAAATTTTAGGATCATCATATATTTATGATAATGAGAGAGATAACGAAGATGAGAAAGAGGACGAAGATGGTGATGGCATAGAAGTTGATGACGAAGAAAATCCATTCTTGCGTCTTTAGCTTTGTAAGAAACCTAATTTTCGAAACAAACAAGTTTTTTTTTTCATTTTTTATCAGTACACCTTGAATGCAACACAAAATGTTAATTAAATCGTATAAAAAAATTTAATTTAAATAAAAACACGCTAAAGTTATGTGTAAATGTGTGTGTGGGTATGATGCGTGTATGTGTATTGTGTGCGTGCGTGTGAGTGTGTTTGTGTGTGTGTGTGTGTGTGTGTGGCCGCAATGCTTGTTAATCACGGCATATTGCACGTTTAAAATTTCTTTAAATAAATTGTCCTGATCGTATGCAGTTAATAAAACATAAATAAATTTATAAAATTATGAATCCATAATTAAGGCTGTGCACATGTAGGTGTTTTAATTATTTCATCATAATTAATCTTTGAAAATCGATCGAATACAAAATTGAAAACTATTGCGACGACAAACTTTTTCGTTGAAAATAAATTTTTCAAAATTGTATTGTCACTTCAGAAATTGCTATAAATAATAACTAATTAACTAATTGATAATAATAATTAATTAACTAATTAATAATAATAATTAATTAATTAATATGAATACACAAAAAATCAACAAACCAAAATACAGGCATCCAGCAGATCATATTTACATGCATTTATAAGTTAAACAATCGAATAACACATGCCCACTGATAATAACTAAGTTTAATTTAATATGTCAATCAATTACATATATACAGAGTCAGAAATGATTTTTTTGGTCCAATCAGCGTTAAGTATGTCACCCTGACCCATATTCAAAACCAAAGTGGGGGTGGGTTGACCCGGAAACAGGGTGCAGACCGGGAACTCTTGAGAAATAAGCCGCAGTTGAATAGTCAGTGTAAGGGTTGTGTCTCATCTTCGTTCCCGGGAAATAAGGGTCAAAGGTCGTGTAAGCTGGATAGGGTGTTAGTGGGTCAGTTGGGTAGGGAGATGATGGTGGATATCCCGGAAATCGTTGCGGCTGGGAGCATAATCCGCCTAAGGATGAATATGGATTTGTTAAAGATAAACTGTTGTTGTTGTTTGTGTGGTTGATGTTGTTGCCGCTACTACTGCTGCTGCTGTTGTGGTTCGGTGAGTACATTTTTGACATCATCATGTTGTGTTGTTGTTGCTGCTGCTGCTGATGATGATGGTGTTGCAGGATCGGACCGGGAGACTCACACGGATTAGAAATTCCCAAAAGGCCGTGATGGTGGTGGTTGATGTTGTTTGGGGTGCTGGTTATTGACGGGCAGGTTAAGCCCAGCGGACTGTCCGATACTGAATGGAATGAAAAGTTTTAAAAATTTGATGAAAAAACTAACAAACTCTAACGAAATGACAACAAATATTGATTGTTGAAACGATAAACATGCCTTTTCATGATATTTCACCAACCAAACCAACCAATTGTCATCACATGCAAAACAAATCATAAACGTATTGCGACTTTTACGCGTTATTCAACCAATTAGATGTTGTTTCACTTCGAATAAAAACCGAACAAATACAGTAAAAAAAAGAGTTTCTTACATCTTTGGCCGCTGCCACTACCACAAGAATACGTCGGAGAGTGTTTACCCTTTCCAAGGGAGGTTCCACACCCCCCTGTGGCAGTCCCGGAACTCCCATATGTACCCCCTGACACGCTGTTGGCACCATTTGTGACTGAAAACATTTGAAGAGAGCTGGGGCGATGATGGTTTCGGGGTCGTTGTTGATGGGACTGTTGTTGCTGCTGCTGATTTAACTGGCTGAGAACTTCGACGACATTGCTGTTTGTTTGTATGTTTGTTTGTATGTTTGTTTGTATGTTTGTTTGTATGTTTGTTTGTATGTTTGTTTGTATGTTTGTATATTTGTATGTTGTCTGCTTCTTGTTGTTGTACATCTATATTTCTGCTCGTTTTTCGTCGTCAAATTCTGTCAGTACATGCCGATAACAGATTATCAAACCAATAAATTCATTAACATAAAATATGCAGGTTATATGAATAAACAAGAACGCATTAACCAGGCTAATTATAATTATATGAATAAACAAGAACGCATTAACCAGGCTAATTATAATTAATTAATATTTAAATTATTATTATTGACTGATGACGTCATACCAGTCTTCAGGATCGCAATCTCTGAAACCTTTGGCGAAGGGATTGCTCGCTATCT
>NW_008703893.1:3380444-3382106 GCF_000326865.2 Helobdella robusta
ACTACTACTACTACTACTTTCTACTACTACTACTACTACTAACTACTACCACTAATACTACTACTTACCAGCAACAACCCAACTGCTACTATGGAAACTGTATCGATATCGCTTGTCGTCGCAAGGTACAAAATCCATCATGAGGGTATAATCGCAGGTGGGGTCAAGGCCGTATAGACGGATTTGAAAGGTCGGGAACATACGCCTGTGATTGGTTGGTGTGTTTGTTTTTTGATTGGTTGGTTGATTGATGGGTTTGTTTTTTGATTGGTTGGTTGGTTGGTTGATTGGTTGGTGTGTTTATTTTTTGATTGATTGGTTGATTGATGGGTTTGTTTTTTGATTGGTTGGTTGGTTGGTTGATTGGTTGGTGTGTTTATTTTTTGATTGGTTGGTTGATTGATGGGTTTGTTTTTTGATTGGTTGGTTGGTTGATTGGTTGGTGTGTTTATTTTTTGATTTGTTTGTTGATTGGCTGATTTATCAAAAAAACCATAATCATAATCATGGAATAACAACCCATCAATAACAAATCACATATATTTATCTAACATCATCATCATCAACAACAACAACAGCAACAACAACAGCAACAACAACAGCAACAACAACAGCAACAACAACAGCAACAACAGCAACAACAACATCGATAGAACGCAGCAGCCAATGAGGAAGGACCTACGGAGGTTATTTGTTTATATGCTTCGGCTTATGACCTTTTGACACGACCTATTTAGATATTAATAAATACATAAATGTGCTTTCACATACACACTCACACATACACGCACACATACACAGACACACACACACAGACACACACACAGACACACACACAGATGCATAACTTGATAATAAATATACTTGCAAAAGTACCACTCGAATAAACATGAAATTATTTTCTTAAGATTATGAAGCAATTTTCTTCTGATTAACTTCGAAATTTTCATACATTCAACACATACACACACATGCACACGTACAAACACACACACTCATACATAGAAGCACCGACATACATATACACACATACATACAAACAAACAAACATACAAACAAACAAACAACCACACCGCACGTTAAAAATTTACATGATCATACAATACTACAATATTATGGAGGTGGTATAAATATATATTTTATTAAAAATATATTGTATGTGTGTGTGAGTGTGTTTGTGTGTGTGTTTGTGTGTGTGTGTGTAGGTGCAACAGTTTTGAAACGCTTTTTTGCATAATTTTTTGATAAAAGAGATTGCTTATCATCAAGTTGGTTTTATCTCTGCATTTTCGTTATCTTTTTCATCTTTTTTCAACCTCGTCATCGTCATCATCTTCATCACAGTTTCCATCATCATCTTCATCAGCCTTAGCCTTTTCCTCATCATCTCCATCACCATTCTGCTCATCATCTTCATCATCATTTTCCTCATCATCTCCATCACCATTTTCCCTCATCATCTTCATCACCATTTTCCCTCGTCGTCTTCATCACCATTCTCCTCATCATCGTCATCGTCACCCTCATTTCAAAATCATCATCACTTTCCCGTCGGTAACTTGATTCTCAGTCGTGTCAGGAGAAACTACTGCAGATTCATTGTTTTGCACGTTCTTCCATCTTATAGAGCTCTGTTCTTATACGGTTCATTGTATAATCATC
>NW_008703893.1:3387156-3392156 GCF_000326865.2 Helobdella robusta
TATATTAATAAATAATATAAGTTCATATCATTATGATGGCATTATGTTACACTTGGTTTGGTGTTACACACACATACACACTACACACACAACACACACACACACACACAGACACACACACATATATATATCTATAAATGATTTATATTCTTGTGTATCTGCTAATTAATATTGATAATAATACAATAATAACTGACGCATGGTTTACGATGCAATCAATTCAGCAACTCTCATTAAAACGATAAATTAAAAAATTATGGCTTCACACACACACACACACACACACTCAAATACATACATACACACACATATATACCTACATACAAACAAACATTAAAAACTTTCATACAATAATTACTATAGACGTCGTCATCATCATCAACACCACCCATATCACCATTATCATCATCATTGTCATCATCATCATTGTCATCATCATCATTTTCATAAATAAACCCAATATCAATCCCATATCTACAACCATCACATGAGTATATATGTACAACCACCATAACCTAATCTTTCATAAATGCCATATATTTCATACTAAATTTAATAATTATAAATCTATAAATTACGTATATATATATATGAAAAATCTCCTATGTATATATATATATATAAAACATATATATATATATATACATACATATTGATGATTTATTTGATAAGAAGACAATGATGATGATGAAGTTGATGATGATAATGATAATGATGACGACGACAACTACAACTATCACCGTTTTGTCGATCAATCAATCATTCAAGTGAATGAATGAATCTTTTGATATCACAAATCATAATAACGATATCTTTGTGGCCAAGCAATAAATAATTTTTTGTTTATTGTTAATTTATTTGTGCTGATTGTGTGTGTGTGTGTGTGTGTGTGTGTGCTTGTGTGTTTGTGTGGGTGTATGCTTATATGAGATTTTATGTGTTTGTTTGTAGTGTGCGAGCCATTGTTTCTCGGGTCTCCTAGCTTTTTGCTGAATAAACTCATTATTATTGAATTGAATTATTATTGAATTATTTTGGTATTGTTTGTTTGTGTGTGTGCGTATGCGTGTGTATGCATGTCCGTTCTTTACAATAAGTCATCTTTCCAACAACCCATCAGAAAGATAAACAAAACAACATCGACAACAACATCAACAACAACAACACAAAAACAACAAAAATACACAAATATGTTACACACCATTTCACGACGACGACACGCCACACACGACACGACACCAGAGCGAAACACACGGAGACACACCACTTCTGTTTGAATTTAACTTCTCAGATCGCCGATCTGTACCGTAAACTTATGCTTTCAAGCTTTTGAAGTTTGTATAAACAATAATTTAACTGTATTTTAATATACAAATACCCACACATATAAAAATATACATACATACATTTACATACAAACATACATACATGCATACATACATACATACATGCATACATACATGCATACATACATACACAAATACATACATACTTATCCTATTTCGATATGTTCCAAGGCTATTGAAGACGTAAGTTGAATCGATCAAATTAAACAATTGAAAACATTAAGTATAATGTATACATACACGCGCGCACACATACAAACATACACAAACAAACATACATGCATACATACATACATGCATACATACATACATACATACATACATACATACATACATACATACATACATACATACATACATACATACATACATACATACATACATACATACATACATACATACATACATACATACATACATACATACATACATATATGCATACATACATACATACATATATGCATACATACATACATACAATCAAAGAGGGATATGTTTCTCTTGGTAGACCAATACGTTGTTGACAGATACGAACCATGCACCATTTCCTATAAACATACAAACATACATACATGCATACATAAATACATACATACATACAAACAAACAAACATACATATATACATACATACATACATACAAACATACATACATACATACATTTGTATATACCAAATATACAATGGTATTATTTCTGCAATAGATTATTTGGGAAAATCGATGCTAATGTATTTCAGTTTTACCGTTATTTGATTTATAAGTGGATTTTTTGCTTTGTATAGTATGTATGTGTTTGCGTATGTTTGTGTTTGTTTGTTTGTATGTGTGAGTATGTGTTCATTAGTGAGTTATTGTTGACCTGCGTGTATGTGTGAGTGTATGTATGTGTGTGTTTTTATGCCGGTATACATATGCGTGTATGTATGTGGGTATAGCTGTTAGCATGTGTGTGTGTGTGTGTGTGTGTTTATGTGGTTGTTTGTGTGTGTGCGTGTGTGTGTGTGTGTATGCGTGTGTGTATGTGTGTGGGTGTTGGATGTTCTTTTCAAGTGTTAACGATTTTATGCACCGTCGACCATAACAAAAAGACGATAGTGAGGGTTTTGTTGTTGCTTTGTTGTTGATCCTGCTTAATTGTTGTGTTGGTCATGTTGTTGTTGTTGTTGATGTTGTTGATGTTGTTGTTGTTGTTGTTTGATGTTGCGTTGTTGTTCAATTGTTGTATTGAATGAATCAATATCTTGTTAAGTTTATGCGTTTTCGTTCTTCATTTCAATAAATTTTGTCAAGTCGCATCAAAAAGTAACCAACAACAACAATAATAACCACGTTAAAATCAACATCAACAACATCAACAACAACAACAACAACATCAACAACAGCATAAACAACAACAACAACAGCAGCAGCAGCTTCAACAATCACTCAACATTCTTCTGCCTACTAAAATGATATAGTAAAACCAATAAATACTTTTATCATTAATTTTATGCCCTGATATCATACAATACAATACGATACGATACATTACGATACGATACAATACGGTACGGTACAAATACTACAATATAAAGAACGCATAAACCCATTTATGTACAATACAATACAATACAAACATTATCTATGTTTCTTCAATTGTTAAATTAAAGAACTTATCCCCGATAACTATATGTATGGCTTGGAATGGTATTCATGTTTGCATGTATGTGTGTATGTATGTGCGTGTGTATGTGTGTGTGTGTGTGTGTTGTGTCCATGTAAAATGTGTATTATGTTTGTATATGTGTTAGTGTGTTTGTTTCAATGTTTCAATATAATACAAATATCTGTTGTTTGTATATGTTCGTTAATGTCATGTATTTTTCCGTCTCTGTGTATTGTATATTTGGGTGTATTTATTTGTATTCGTTTGTATTTTGGGTATTTTTAAACGCGGCCCAGAAGCATTCGTTATTACTTTATATTCGTTTGCAATACAAGTATGATTGATTTTCAGTTGCTTCACTAAATAAGACATTTAATAGCCATTAAGAGAGATCAAACAAATACAATACACATACAAAGACACATACAAACATACATGCAAACATACATACATACAAACAAACATACATACAAACAAACAATGCAGACTTGTAGTGTTCGTTCTTATTGTTTCTTATCTGGTAATTTGTATTTTACAATTAAACGATTTGTATCAATATGTCTATGAATATGTTATGTGCGTGTTTGTGAAAGTATTTATGTATGTATGTTTGTTTGTATGTATGTATGTTTGTTTGTATGTATGTATGTATGTTTGTTTGTATGTATGTATGTTCGTTTGTATGTATGTATGTTTGTTTGTATGTATGTATTTTTGTTTGTTGTATGTATGTTTGTATGTATGTATGTTTGTTTGTTTGTATGTATGCATGTAGGTATGTATGAATGAGTGTATGTGTGTGTGTGTGTGTGTGTGTGTGTGTGTGTGTGTGTGTGTGTGTGTGTGTGTGTGTGTGTGTGTGTGTGTGTGTGTTAGGACGAAATTTCTTTTTGTATGTTTGTATGATTTTTTCTGTTTTGTTACATTTATATTCATTGAGATTTAAGTACCCGACATTATCACGATATATATATATCTACTGCTATCATGATATATATTTCTACTGCTATCATGATATATATTTCTACTGCTATCATGATATATATATATATATCTTTTGCTTGTTACTATCATTTATTTCTTAGATTAGACAAGATTTGTAATTATTTTCTTATTGAAAAAAATGGGTTCTAGTAAAGTAGTAGTAGTAGTATTAGTAGTAGCAGTAGTAGAAGCAACGCCAGCAGCAGCAGTAGTAATAGTAGTAGTAGTAGTAACAGTGGTGGTAGTAGTAGTAGTAGTAATAATAGTAGTAGTAGTAGTAGCAGCAGCAGTAGTAGTGGCAGCATCGATTACTGCCCCAGAATGCAATTAAGGCGAGAAAGAATAGCAATATTAACCCTCCTATAAAAATAACGCCCAGAAAAGCTCAATTTTGAAATTTAATACTGGAAGAAAAACAAACTTTTATTTGCAACAACAACAACATCAACATCAGCAGCAACAACAACAACAACAACAACATCAACAACAACATTACCACCAACAACAACATCACCACCACCAACAACATCAACAACAACAACTACATCATCAGTCAGTACACACATTATCACATTAGTTTCATAATGATTGTCATCTTATTCATGCTTATTTGAATAAGCTTTATCATCATCCTACATGATACACACACACGCATACACACATATGTACCCATTATACACAAAAGATTGTACATATGTATATTACAAATCTTGTTCTATGCACACACACATATACGTGCACACACACGTACATACATAAACACGCACACACACACACACACACACACACACACACACACACACATACAGATATGTTTGCTTAATTGATGCAATGTGATTGTCTTCATTAGCGGTTAATTTGCTTTGCATGCCTGTATACAATGCAATACAAATTAGGTAAATAAATATATCATTTCATAACGTGGCATATTGTACACACTCACGCACACACATACTCGCATACGCACACATACATATGTGTGCATACATATGTGTACATACATAGCTACACTCACACACACACAC
>NW_008703893.1:3397156-3403411 GCF_000326865.2 Helobdella robusta
ATAATTTGAGGATGGAAACTTTGACGTTTTTACGTGTAGCATGTTGAATCGGCCAAATAATTGTCACATGTAACATGTAATACTGAACAACTTTTTTGGTATGTAGCTCTGATACCATGTATATATATATCTATATGGATATATCTATATATATATATATATATATATAGATATATATATATATATATATATATATATGTATGTATGTATGTTTGATTGATTGATTGGTTGTTAGTTTGGTATGTATAGATACATATGGATATATATCCAATCCACGGCTGATATGTCTCTTTCTCTATCGCCCCGTGGTGAATGGAAAGTATAAATGTTTTGAAAAATCTTCAAATATTTTGAATTAGTCGACAAAGATTGATAGTAAAAAGAACCAAGCAGCAACAAAAACAACATCAACAGCAGCAGTAGCAGCTGAAGTAGCTGCAACAACGGCAACAATAAAAACATTAAATTAAGGACAATTACATCAATTAGAACGATTTTCATAACGTCAACGACCGTAGCAGACAGCACTAACAATGTAGTCATGATTTCGTTGTCACAGATTTTGCATTTGTCAAAGTCGAGTTTTTTTTCTCTTCAGAATAACAGCAATAATAAAAATAATAATAAAAATAATAATAATAGTAATAATAATAATAATTTTGACGACATATCATCGACTATATCAAATTGCTATCAATGGCTGAAACCTCTTATTATAATGATAATAATAACAATTAATAATTTTGTCATTGATTTCAAACGCACTGAACAAATATTCATTTTATAGTCCCTCCCTCTCTCTCTCTCTCTCTCCCTCTCTCTCTTTCTGTTTTTTTCTGTTTCTCTCTCTCTTTCTCTATAGAATACAAATGCTTACATTCTACTAAAATAAAATAAAGGTATGTATTAAATCAATACACAGATCAAATATTTAAATAATCCTGATAAAAGGGTTCTTTATCGATACTATAACGTGTATGTGTGTATGTATGCGTGTATGTATGTGTGTTTATGTATATATATGTATGTAAGTATGTATGTGCGTGTGTGTATGTGTATGTATGTGTCTGTATGAATATTTATCAGGCTCATAACTCATTCACACTCATATACAAATAATAACACAAGTTAAACTAGCTAAGACATTAAGAAGCTAGTGACATCAAAGTTCAAGACTAAATATTTGACATAAAACAATGTATGCGCGTGCATTATATATATATATATATATATACATATATATATATATATATATGCATATCCATGTATGTCATTTAAACTTTGTATGTATGTATGTATGTATGTGTGTATACGCATGTATATATATATATATATATATATATATATATATATATATATATATAAAGTTAATTCATAAAAATTGTTTCCTAATTTTAAACCGACAACAGACTGGCAGACGAGTTTAGCTATATGGCAAAAATTAGTAAAAACAACAACAGCCATTAATTTTCTACGGTCTAATTGAAAAGTTGACCAGCATGTTCAACCCCGGAAACAACAACAACGTCTGTTACAGCAGCAACAACAACAACAACATCTGTGACATCAACATCATCAACATGTATTCCTGATATTAATCAAACGCAACGTTTGTAAGTACAAAAAACTATCGTCATCATCTACATCGATCGCAGCAACTGTATAAAATTACATTAACGTAGGGTACAACTGTTGTAATAACATCAACAACAACAACAACAACAGAAACATCATCAACAACATCAACAACAACAACAACGTCAAAACCATTACCAGTAGAAATGCATTACAACCATAGCGTGAGTAACTTATTAGGAGGCTGGGGAGACAAAGATGATGCCGTGGTTGTTACAGTTGACGAGAAAAACATCAACAACAACGACATCAACGATGACAATTTCAACTCAACAACAACAACATCAAACAACCACATCAAAAATAAATTCTGGTCATTTTTGGACATGTTATTCCGCACCGTCCTCATAGCAAATATGTGTACTACACAGTGGTGGGCTATCTGGAGTTTACTCGATAAGTTAATCTTTCCACATAATGCTCTACTCAGAGGTTGTGTTCTATTTTTAGGCGGAAATTTCATCATCATTCTATTTATAGTTTTTCCACAAAGAGTCTGGCAAAAAACATTTTGTTGGGTCGTTGAAGTTTACGAAGAGGTGTTGCAAGTTGCGAGTCGGATGAATTGTGATGAGGCTGGTGCCGGCGATGAAAGTTTGAAAATTGCCGATAGAAACCTCGAAAAAAATTCTTCTACAGAAGACGTCTATGTTGAAATGTGCCCTGAAAATTTAATTCCACATCCTGGCAACATTTCAGAATTGAACTCCAACCACCCAACCACAGCAAAGACAACAACAACAAGGACAACAGAAACAACTACAACACAACGACAGCCAGCCACCAAAGCTTATAAAATCCTTTACTCGCAACCAACATCACCGAAAAGAGTACAAACAGTTTCGAAATCTCGCCTCTCCACTATGAAACTAACGAAATTCTTATTCAAAAACTTATACAACTTCCTAGGTTCTGTAGCGTCTATAGCGCAGTGGCTTGGTCTTTGGATTTTGCTGGATGAATGGCTAGGAAGAGTAGTGATCGAAATGGAGCCAGGAAAAAATGGTACAGATTCTAATGGTAATCTTTCAAGAATTCATGGTGGTGGTGGGGTAAAAAATTCAACTGCAATGGAAATAATGCCGATGGGACCTGATATAAATTTTGACGGCCCCCTTGTTGTGAATTCAAATGTTTGGTTGGTCTGGCTGGTTGGTAAGTAATCTTGAGAATTTTTTTTTCTGCTTAAAATCATTTCTTATTTTTTTGTTGACAGCTTTTATTTGAATATTTTTATATTTGATTACGACGATGGTAAGAATGTTATAATAAACCCTAATTATGATTAACAACATTAAAACTCATCATCGTCAACCACATAACCTATCATTATCATAACTCTGAACTTGACCTCTAACCTCAACAAATAGGTCACCTAATGTTGATAGTTCTCGGCGTATGCAGAACGGCTAGCATCGAACTGACCAGTATTTCAATTGACGGATCGGATGCTGAGTCTGATTACTATGCATTTAACACAAGGTTTCTAGATAAGGTATCTTGTTTTTAGTATGCTTGCCATTAATTTTTTTCAAAATATTTTTTGCCAGTAACAATTCTAATGCGAAAGAACTAAACTTCGTCCACTTTTAAATTCAAAATTCGTTAATTTCTTTGAAACTTAATATAGAATAGCATTTGAAATCAACGAATTTCCAAACTTTTCAAAAATTCACAACAACCCAAGAACTAAAAATTGAAATAAACACCTATCTATTTATGTATCTATTCCCCAACAGCCGAAACAGTCAATCAAATATGTATACGACGCCATCTTCACTGTCTTCGTCGTTCAGTCCGCCGTGGTTTTTTATTGGCGGGCCACGTGGAGTGTCATTGATTACGTCATGTTACCCCTACCCCACGTGACGTCATTAATAATAGGGATGGGCGTGGTTTATTTTTACGTCGTTGTTAAATGCTTGTGGAGGTGGTGTTTTGAGAGGCTGCGTTGTTGTGGTTGCTGTGGCTGTTGTGGTTGCTGTGGCTGCTCTGGTGTGGTTGAAAATAATAATAATAATAATAATAATAATAGAGTGAATGGCAATAATGCAAGCATAAATAATGGTGATGACGTTGATGGAAGTTTTGATAGTAGTAGCAACTTGAACAACAACAATAATATCAGCAGTTTATACGCTGATGACGTAAACAACAATAACAATGATAATAATAATATTAATAATTATGTCAATACTAATAATGACGTCGGCAACGACTTGCATTCCTATTGGTCGATGAGGTTTCAAAATTTTATCACCAGGATAAAAGTTTATTTCACTGATTTTTCTAACAACGATAGAGACCTTTGCAACAACAACATCAACAACAACATCAACTACACTATCAACAACAACAGTAGCAACCTAACCAAACTCAAGATTGACAACAACATCAAATTAACACCATTAAACTCGCCCAAAACAGCGGAAACAATTGTGACGTCATCGCCTA
Organism: Helobdella robusta; assembly: GCF_000326865.2. Taxonomy (NCBI): domain Eukaryota; kingdom Metazoa; phylum Annelida; class Clitellata; order Rhynchobdellida; family Glossiphoniidae; genus Helobdella; species Helobdella robusta. The sequence goes on from NW_008703893.1 coordinate 3,401,246, forward strand.
AATTTAACCCCATAAACATTACGTCATGCGACACAGATGATACAGTCAATAAGAACGATCTCACAACAATCACGTCACAGATTGAATTATCATCACGTGGTTTAGATAATTCAGCCAATAGGAGGAAACTTGGAACTTTGACGTCATTATCATCATCATCATCAGCTATGGCACGTTGTCATTCTTTGTACTATATAAACCAGGCTGACAAAAGCAGAAATGACGTAATTAATAATAATAACAATAATAATAATAATTATAACAACAACAATAATAATAACATTGGTTTTTACGGTCCAGAATTATTTCGTAATAATCTCAAGAGCCATTTAGATGGATTTAATCAAAGAGGAAATATGCTAACGAAAAAAATTAAGCGCTTCAAAAATAGAACACAATCATTATCAGTACTTGACATTGATAAACAAACAACGCGCGGTGGTAACAATTTTGTAAATAATAATAAAAATAATAATAATAACAACAATAACAATAATAGTAGTGATAGCGATAATAAAGAGGTTGGATTTTATAAGGACGGTGATGACGATGAATTGAAGCAGACGATAAAAGTTGATAAACTGTGTGATGACGATGACGCCAGGAATGTCAAAAGTTTCGACTTAACTAGGCAGTTGTTTTTTACTGATATGATAAAGTTTAATGGCATAGAAGACGAACACAAGAACGGCAGTAGCATAGTTATTGATATGGCGAATGATACCAGAGACGAAAGTTCAATTATAGGCGACAACAACAACAACTACAACAACAACCACAATAATAATAATAATAAAAGCAGCAATCTCGATGTAAGAACATGTAGCAGTAACTGCAGTAGCAGTTGTAGTGATGGTAAATGTTTCTCGAAAGACAAGATACAGAAGTAAGGAGAAATTTTACTGTTGTTGCTGATGTTGTTGTTGCTGTTGTTGTTGTTGATGTTGTTGTTGATGCTGTTGTTGTTCCATATACTGTTTTTATAATAGATTGTGAAAAATTCACTAAACAAGATTTGAGATCATTTAATTTAATTTTAATAACCTACATACAAAAGCTTGGCAGAACAGTGTCTTTTAATTTTAAAAATTTACTGACAACAAAAAATTATCTTTAAAAAAAATTTAAACCGCAAATTTCTTCCCCAATCACCAGATGGCTAATTACAGTACTAACTCAATCCCTGTACAACTTCATAATCATCCTGCTATGGAGGTCACTCTGGTCAACTCTTGACCTCACGCACGACCATGATTGGTCGATATTTTTGTATGTGGTACTCACTTCCGGCTGCTTTATTATACTTAGTTTTTTTGGTTACATCCAGAATATACCCGGAAATGACTGTCGTCTGGACGTGTCAGAATGACGAATGGAGTCAGTGAGTAAGTGAAGAAAGAATGAATGAAACAACAATGACCAAGAAATGAAAGAAGCGAATGAATGAGTTAATTACTACATACGAATAAGCTTACAAACGTAATACAAATAGACAAACATACACACATACAAACATACATACACACGGACATACATACAAACATTCAGACAAACATACAAATCAACAAAGTTAACGCATAATAATACAGCTTTTGTTTCTAAGGCATTTTAGTCATATTTAGTAATTTTAATTTTAAGTTTTTTTTTAAATTTTTAATTACAATTGCTTACGATAACAACAATAATAATTATTATTATTGCTACTATTTATAATAATAAAAATAATAATAACGATAACTTCTAAGTGATGGTGAAAATAATACTAATAAAAACAACAAAAATCGTGTTTCTCAAGTTTTGTTTCAAACCAAAACCAAAAAATGTTCTTTTTTTATTATTTCAAAATCGAATAGAACGTTTGAAGTCGAAAAAAATTTCATAACAACAACAACGACAATAAGAAGAACAAGAACAACAAAAATGATAATAAATAGCAACAATAATAACAATAATCAAATTATTTCGTCAATAACATAATAATAATAATGTTTAAAGGGTTATTTATTATCTTTACAACCAAAACGATTGTTTGTTGATAGCACAATATGGATTAACGTTTCTCTCCCCCCCTCCCCCCCCCCCCCCTCTCTCTCTCTGTATATATATATATATAGAGAGAGAGAGAGAGAGAGAGAGAGAGAAAGAAAGAGAGAGAGAGAGAGAGAG
>NW_008703893.1:3408543-3461043 GCF_000326865.2 Helobdella robusta
TGTTGTTTCTAGTGTCTGTGTTGTTGTTTGTGTTGTTGTTGTATAAGTTGTTGCTGTTGATGTTGTTGTATAAGTTGTTGTTTGTGTTGTTGTTGTTGTTGTTGTATAAGTTGTTGTTGTTTGTGTTCTTGTATAAGTTGTTGCTGTTGATGTTGTTGTTGTTGTATAAGGTGTTTGTAACTGTGTTAGTTGAGATGATAAAATTTTCTTTCATTTCTTTGGGGCGTTGATCAAACTCCGACAGGTGAAACTGATCACATTGGTCATATTGTGGCTGTTGATGATGAACATGTTGTTGTTTTTGTTGTTGTTGGTGCTGTGGCACGACACTAGCAAGCCTTCCACAGTTCTTTGTTATGGATCTCTCCGAATTTATTTCTTCTTCTACTGTCCTCTTGTCAAAACCCTGGCTCAGATCTCTGTATACGCTGTTGCTGTTGTTGTCTTTAGTACCAGAGGCAAGTGTAGATGATGATGAAGAAGATGCTGAGGGGCATGGTGGCGATTGAAATGATGATGATGACCGATAGGATGTTGGCAATGTGGTGTCATCATTTTTACGAAGTTTTATCGATTCGATAGAAGTTACGTAATTTTTCGTCGGAGTGTTGTCGTTTTTGTTGACGCTGTTGTTGTAATTGTTGTTGCTGTTGTTGATGATGTTGTTGTTGTTGATAATGTTGTTGTTGTTGATGTTGTTGTTGTTGTCATCTCTTCTTGACATCAACATTACAGGAGAATGTATGGAGACGCCTGGAGAGTTGATGTCATCTCTGTCGCTTTCCAGAGAACCAGTCTCGTAAGAAGCAGAGTTCGAAAGTTGTTCGACATCGAATGTGAATTCTATCGGCTTGCCTGGAGATAGATCCTCTAGATATTCCGGTTTCCTAACAACCGATGTTAATGTCCCATTCCTGCTGAATGTAATGATTCTCGGTGATGTAACATTATTATCGCTATCGGAATTATTCGATCCGTCGATTAAAGAACTCGGCCGGTTAAAAGTACCGAAACACGGCAAACGCCTTTGTGTGGTGCTGGTTCTTGCAGTAGATGGCTTTAAAAACGAACCGATTGGACCGTTATAAACCGGTCGGTAACTTTTACTAACGGTTTGAATATTCGATTTAGGCTGCAGTGCTTTCGGTAGCGGTTTGACGCCGACAATTGTGGGCATGTTTTCAATTATCTGTGAGTTATTAGCTGAAGATAGTGAGGCATATGAAGAGCGCGGAGATGGACTATTATCCAAGAGAACCGGGTTCGATTCCTTGTAGAAACTTCGTGGTAGGGTTGATATCTTTCTTTTGTTATCCATTACGCGTCGAAAGGTTCTTTATTAAATAAACTTTTTTACAACACGGTATCTAGCTAAACTGGAATTATTAATGAATATCCTCGTTTATTAATGAAATTCGAATGTTTATAATAATTTAATTAATGACAAAAAATAAAATATAAATATTTGAGTGTGTGTTTATTATTAACCAGTAATTTTACTGATTACATGACATATAACAACTACAGCATAAGAAAAATCGAGATATATATATATTTATATTTATTTATTTAGTTATAATTTTTGATAAATCATACAATAAATTCGTATTAAAACAAAATATAAAATAATTAATAGGTTACGACAAAAGAAATACAGCTGAATAGCTAACAAAAGGCACATTAAAGATACATACACACGTAAAAACAATGCTAACTTAACCTGGTATATATCACCGCTACAACAATGATACTATCAAAACAGAATTTATTCATTCACATTCTTTCATTCATTTATTTATACAATTCAGTCAGCTACGAATAACTCTGTTGTTGAATGTAGGCATTTTAAGCCCATTCTAACTGTCAAATAGACACTTACATAAGGATATATGATACACATGATATGTATCATTTGTGTTCCTGTGTATAAATATGTGTATGGGTGTACGTACGTGTATGTTTGTATCTGCGTGTATATATTTATATAAATATGTGTGTGTGTGTTTGTTTGTTTGTGTGTGTGTGTAGTATAATTGATTAATTAGCCAATTAAATAAATAAATAATTGATTACCTCAACTCTTATTAATTTGGAATTTTTATTAATTAAAGACTTTTACTAAAATAATTCGAAGCACCGGCTGACTTGCGTGATTTACTTACATCCAGGCATAATCAATAACAACAACAATAATAATACTACTACTACTACTAATAATAATAATTATAATAATTATAAATTAATAATAATAAATTAATAATAGGAATAATAATTATAAAATGGGACTGGAAAAGTCACGGTGACATTCATTTTATCATATTAAAAGTAAATCACCGATATGGAAAAAATCTACAATATTACAGGTGTGATTGGTAGTGAACTAGGTTTGATAATGTAATATCATCATTATTGTCATGTGTGTGTTTGTGTGTGTATACCCATACATACACACACACACACACACACACACACACACACAAGCACATACATACTGCACGTACGAAGTATAGTGTACACTTGTGATATGATGTGATGTCAATTTGAAGTTTGGTATTCCAAGTATGAGGCTTGCTATTATTTTTTGCATATTATTATCATTATTTGTAGTAGTAAGTAATAGTAGTAGAAGCAGTAGCAGTAGTAGCAGCAGTAAAAGTAGTTGTCGTAATCGTCGCAGCGCTACTACCGTTACTACCACAGTAAATGACGCCGTTGTTAATAAAAATGCAAACAAAGCTACAAATAAACATACTGACAAACGAACGAACATGCAAACAGACGGACAGACAGACAAACAGAAACATACAAAAGAAAATATGAAAGTTGAAACATACACAATCGTCAAATAGATGTTCTTCAATTCTTATCTAAACGATCTTCAAAAAAGACAATCCACTCCAATAACGACTGAACATTCACAAATCTCAACTCACCTGACATACCCTTTCTTGCATTGAAATAAAATCACCGCGCGGCACCCACACACACACACACACACACACACACACACACACACACACACACACACACACACACACTCACACACACATAAATACACACACACAAACAAACACACACACGTATATTTTTATTATTTTGACAAGTTCTCTTCTAAATAAACTGCAATATACTGTAATATCTTGTATGCACTGTATATAATTAACTACATTCTTACGTTGTACGAACGCATATATCAAACCATCCGATTATACACACACACATATACAATCACACATACATACACAATCACACACACACAATCACATACACAATCACACACACATGCGTGCGTGCGTGTTCCCATATACACATACACTCACATGCACCTGAACAATATAAACATTTGATATATTAATTATACAACGAGCAGAATCACGCACACACACATACATTCACACATACCCACACATATACCCACACACATTCACACATACCCACACACATACCCACACAAATTCACACATACACACATTCACACACATATATAATTAAACAATAAACTGCCCTAAACTAATTAACGATATTTTATAATCCGACTAGCATAGATTAACGGGATTAAAATTATGATTAAGATGAGTTTATTTTTCAAAATAAATATAGTTATACTAACAATATTAATCAAATTATTATTGATAATAAGGCTGACGATGATGGCGATGATGATGAGGAAGGATGTTGATGATGAGGAGGACAATGATGAGGATGGCTATATATGACAAACAAAAAGTGAAGGTTATGTAGTTAATTATGAATGGGAAACTGTTCCATATTTGTTATTATTTTGGCGTTTAGTATTTCTCTTTCTATCTATCTATCTATCTGTCTGTCTGTCTGTCTGTCTATCTATCTGTAAATTGAATATAGGTAAGTTAGGAACTGAGCTGAGCCAATTGAACATAGGCAAGTCAGGGACTGAGCTGAGCCAATTGAACATAGGCAAGTCAGGGACTGAGCTGAGCCAATTGAACATAGGCAAGTCAGGGACTGAGCTGAGCCAATTGAACATAGGCAAGTCAGGGACTGAGCTGAGCCAATTGAACATAGGCAAGTCAGGGACTGAGCTGAGCCAATTGAACATAGGTATGTTAGAAATGAATTAATGTATATGGCTCAGCTACATGCTAACGTGCTCACATACATAAACAAACACATACATATTCACATTCATGATGTTTTTGATTCAACGAAAACAAATCAAAGAAACCGACCTTGACATTTTAAAAATATTTCTCAAGATATTATCACAAAACTAACTAAATAAATAGATATATTTACTTATTGTACATATTTATATTGCAAAAAAAGGCCCTTTCTACTGAGGTTAAAGTAAGGTGTGATCTCAAATTAATTTGATGGCTCTCAGCCAATTGAATATAGGTATGTTAGGAACTGAGCTGAGTCAATGAACATAGGTAAGTTAGTGAGCTCTTCATCCATCATTTTTTATGAAATGAAGATTATTGAAATAAAAATGTTTATTTTATCAAATAACAACGTCTTTTTACGTGAAGACAACTTATTTATAATTTATTCAGTATCTGGCTGATGTCGTGAGGCAGATGTACATCCTTCCATGCATGCCAAATGCACGCTTAATTAAGAAATTTTTTCAACTCACCCAACGTACATTTAAACCGAATGATATCAAAACTAATATACTATAAATTCATTTTCAAATGTTATTCAATCACGTCAACACAGCACACTTCATTCATTCCTTGCATGGAGTAAGTCAATTATCTGATTTTCGAACTTGCTCTCCAGACATTCAAAGCATCATCGTCAAGATAGTTGGATGCAGCAAAATACTTGGGCAGGTATCTTCTGCTGCTGTTCAATCGCTTCTTCAACTTCTTTGAATGTTCCTTTCTAATTCTCTCTTGTGCCATTTTCTTCGCGAGTTGCTTGTGCTCTGTTTTGTTGGCATCGTCGGTATCCGACTGAAAGCCGCTAAAACTTATAAGGAAACCGACTTCTACTTGATCGGATTTGAGATCATCGATAGGCGAGTTTGACTTCATCGGACCTGGTGAGACTGCTGCATTTACCGGTTGTACTTTTGGTCTCGGCGATGGTTCAAATTTTTCGCCGTAGTAGAAACCGAACTTAAAGGTGCCGAACTTGTTAGCATCGCTGTCGTTTGACTTGTGGCTGATGTTTTGGTGGTGCTTGTGGTTGCTTCTCAGAAAAGAGTTCCTGAAGATTCTCTCACGCTTTCTATGTTCCGATAGTAAGTTGTTGAATAAGTCTTGAAAGAGTCTAAAACTGGCTAGATGGTCACCAGATGAAAATTTGTTTAAATTTAGTGTCAAAATTTTTTGACTGTCATTTTTGGCGTCCTTGCTAGCAACAGTGAGATTGTGTGTTAAATTGTTAGCAACCGTTTTCGGAGAACTCATTTCTTGCAAGACTGTCACCGTGCCGTTGACATTAGTTTTAGTTTCTCTCTTGCCAAAACCATGATTTCTTGACATCAAATCATCAAAATCTAAATCAGAGATGAATCTTTTAGGTCTCTGGCTGTGCTTCTTACGAAACGAATCTTCGTCGTCCTGCTTGTGTTTTAAAGTATTTATTTGCGACTGTCGACGTTTGAAGTTCAAATTCATCATCCCTCTCTTTACAAGTACGTTGTTAGAGGCGTACGCGGAGGCAGACAAAAAATTATTTGGAGCTGGTTTATAAAACTCCAAGGTTTGATCAGGATTGTGTCCAGGGTTTCCATTTGTCTTGTCGACAAAAATGACAAAAGCAAGAACGAATAACGACATTCTCAGCCTTTTATCAAATTAAATCAAATTAATTTCACAGTTTTTAACGTCATATCATTGTTTATCATAACATTTAGTTGCCTCACGACGTGAGCATGAAAATTAGAGCATGCTTAATTCTACATAAAATGCATGAAAATAAAAGTTGAATTTGATAAATTTTGTAATAAGTTTATGAAACAGAAAAAAAATTGTCATGTAAAATTTCATTTTAATCATGTTAAAAACAAATTATTAGTATAGATAAAAGTCTCGAAGTAAAATCAAATTATAAACGGATAGATAATCTTCTTGTTATGTTTATGGAATTAAGTTCACCTACGGCTACGCCAATCGGTCAAAATTTGTGGTCTAACATCTTTTCTAAATTGTGATCAAAGTTAGTTAAAACATCTTTTCTAAATTGTGATCAAAGTTAGTTAAAAACATTAAATTTCATCATCAGAATTATTAAAATTTTTAAAAAATTATTTAAATTTTTTGAAATTAATTTCACGAAAACTATTTCATAGAAATGGTACAACCACACAATGTTGCCCTGTTCTGTGGAATAGCTTCCATTTTCAGTGCCACCCTGTATTATTTGTTAAAGAAGCCAGAATCCCTGAAATTAGGGAAAGACAAAAAATGTTGGCAGACAGTTTTTTCATTTAAACATAAATTATTACAATCTTTTTAAATTTAAAATCTTACAAACAAAATATAAATACAATTTAATATAATATACTCTGTGGTGTATATAGTGTAGTGTAATTGTAATCTGTACTAATCGGAGTGTAATCGGAAATCAGGTAATGAATCATGATGTATAAAAAGTATAAGTAATTTTAATCGCTCTATCAGATTCTATCATTAAACTAAAATGTTATAATATGTTTTAAAAATTCTTATTGCTTATGGATGGCCAGACCATAGAAAAGTATCAATATAGATTAGACTATAGATAGAGCTAGGAGATAGTCTCTAATTTTTTATTTAAATTATTTACAATTACATGAATAGTTACTTATTATGGCATGAATAATTGTGTGTAATTTCAAAGTAATATTAATTTGTTTCTATTCTAGCGCCGTGTCCGGGACTCATGAATTTAGGAAACACCTGCTTTTTGAACTCCATCTTGCAGGCACTCTCTCCATGCAAATTGTTTGTGGACTGGCTGGAGTTCATCCTTGATCATTCTACATACATGAATAAAAATTCTTTGGTGTTTGAGGTTTATGCCACGTTGAAAAGTAAGATTTTTGTTTTAAATTTTTTTCTTATCTATGTGTATATATATTAGGATGTTGGAGGATGTTTGAGCGCAGTTACGGCTAGAGTTCGTGTGGGAATGGTTGAATTTTAGGGACTGGGTGGGGGTATTGTGTGGAAAGAAATGGTCAGTGAAGATGAAAAGGAGGGTATATAAAGCATGTGTGAGAGCAGCGATGATATATGGTGGTGAAACTTGGGTGTTGAGGAGAGAGGAGGAAAGTGTACTGCAGAGGGCTGAAAGAGCTATGGTGAGGATGATGTGTGGGGTTAAAGTGAAGGATAGGAGGAGTAGTACAGAGCTGATGTCAATGATCGGACTGAATGAGGACATTGTGACATTGATAAGGAGATCGAGATTGCGGTGGTATGGACATGTGTTGAGAAGGGATGAAAGGGTCGGGATTAGGCGAGCGTTGGAGTTCGAGGTTGAAGGAGTGGTAGGAAGGGGTCGTCCGCGGTTGGGATGGAGAGAGCAGGTGGAGAAGGACAGGGTGAAAGCGGGGTTGCGTGATACTGAGGCGAGTGACAGATGTGGATGGAGTCGAGGGGTATTTCGGTTTCATCATAGGTAGCCAAACGGCAACCCCCGATCTCGGGGAAAATGCCGTCTAAACGTGTGTTGTTGTTGTTGTTGTTGTTGTATGTGTATATATATTTTTAGTTATTTCAAAATTTTAAATGTAAAGTTAAACTTTTCCTATTCACAATGAAAAACTATATAATAATTTTCATAATTTCAAATCAATATAATAATAAATATCAATTAAAATATATTATAATTATTTCTCTGCAGTCTTAAACAACGAAAGCATTGAGCATACAGAAGACTACAACCCTAAACCCGTATTGAATAAACTGGCCAGTAAGGGATGGGTCATTTCTAATGGCGAACATGTTAGTACAGTACATGTTAAAATTATGAATAAATTATTGTTACAGTTATGAATAAATTATGATAATAATAATAATTATCATTTTTATTCGACAGGATGCCAGTGAATTGTTCCACGTTCTTATGGAAAGTTTAAACGAGGAACTCATCGTTAATCCTTCTACTATTTCTCTGTTTGATATATCAACATTAGAGGTTTATTATTATTATTATTATTATTTTATTCTTCTCTTTATAATAATAATAATAATATTATTAATATTGTTATAGTTATAATATTGTCATAATTTTTGGTTTGGGCACAGAAATTTAGGTGCTTGTTGCCAGATGAGGCAGTGAACAATATTAGCACAAGTCTGCCAAAATTAAATTCATCATCACCATTACCGTCCTCATCATCGTCATCATCACCGTCATTTTCATCATCGTCGTCGTTACCGCCATTTTTCGGCCGTCTTGCCAGTCAGCTTATCTGCAAATACTGCGGATCTAGAGTTAGTATTGCCTGCAAGTATGTTCATACATTCAAACAAACACACACACACATACATACATACATTCAAACAAACACACACACGCATACAAATACACACATACATTCAAACAAACACACACAGAAACATATATACATAAATATGTTTTTTATCATTGAGATAGTTTATTATTTAATAATTAAAATGTTCATTTAACAGAACCCAATGAGTTATCAGACTTTCTGCTGTCTTTCCTTGCCTCTGCCTCCTAATAAATATGTTTGTTGTCTAATTGTTATTATCTACTGTTATTATTCATTTACATTTTGTTGATGTCTTGATAGCTTCTTAGTTTCTTTGCTTTATTAGCACTTAACTTTTGGACTTTTCTAAGTGTAATTCGGTAAATTTGTTTTAAAAAATTTTCATTTGCTTATAAACGTATTTATATTTATTCTATTTTCTTTATTTCTCTCACTTTTATCTCTCTCTCTCTCTCTCTCTTTTTATTCTCTTTCTCTCTTTTGTTCATTCTCTATCTCACTCTCTCCATCTCCAGGGATTGACGACGTTGGAGTTGTTGCTAAAGAATTATTTGCAGTCTGAGAATATTGACGAAGCCATGTGTGAGAAGTGCAAAGTTAAGAGGCCATTCATTAAAAGAACTACAATTGGGAAGGTTTCCAGATGTCAACTTTCATTTTGAATAATAATTTCATCATTCGTTTGTTTCTTCATTTATTCATTCGTTCGGTCATTCATTCTTTCGTTCATTCATTCTTTCGTTCATTCATTCATTCATATTCATTTGTTTCTTCATGCATCTAATCATTCATTCATTCGTTTGTTCATTTAACCATTCAAATAAATTGTTTCCTTTCTTTCTCTCTCCTCTCTCTTTTCTCTCTCTCTCACTCTCTCTCTCTTTTCTCTCTCTCTCACTCTCTCTCTCACCACATAGCTTCCGCATTCACTGTGCATCCACTTGCAACGTACAACGTGGTCATCCGTTGGGGCCTACAAAAGAATGGATCAAGTAACTATCCCTGATCACATCGACCTGGGCCAATATTTATGGAGAGGTACTTGTGGTTTTTCAGGTGCCGGCGGTATCATTAGTGAAGCCGTTGGTCTTGGGGGGCTGTCCTTACTGGGACCTAAAATCAGGGATGTGCAAAAGGTTGGGCTGCTGGGTGGGAAGTTGAAAGAGGAAAAAATGGATGAAGAATCAGTCGCTGTTGTCGGTGGTGACTCTGGAGACGGAGATGGAGATAAGTTAGTTGTTGTTTTTGTGTGTGTTTGTGTATGTGTGTAGATTTTGTTAAGTTACTGCTATTGATAACAAGGTTCAAGCTATTATTAATTTTTCAAATTTTATTTTCAGGTTGATGAAGAGGATGGATCTGCTGGCCTCATCTGTTGATAGTCAAAAAATGTTGAAAAGGAGAAAAATGAAAAATAAAATTTGCCTCACAAATCCTTACTCTATATCTGTAAACATGCTGAAAGCACTGAATTACTACTCACATCTATCTAGTCTCGGACTTCAGAATGCATCGGTCAAAATGTCGCCTGCTACTAATACTACTTCGTCTTCTTCATCGTCATCGCTATCCATTGATACGTCATCGTCATCATCTTCTTCTACTAACATTTCATCGTCATCATCTTCTTCTTCATCGTCAACGCCGTCTAGATCATCAGCAGAGTTTGATTTGGCCAATAGGAAAACTATCTTATCCCCCACTAGAACGGTGATAACGGAGTTTATTTATAATTTGTTGACATTTTTAATTGCCCAATTTTTAATTATTATAGTTGCCTTATTGTATTTTATTCAAAATTATCTTTAAATTATCTTCGTTCAGACGACAGAGATCCCAAAAGAACTGACCATGCTAGCCGATGCTTACGAAAGCGAATATTTGTGTTGCAGGTGTGTAGGTGTCTTACAAGCGAGGTCAAACAGAATCCAAATATCAAAATTATTCCTCCATTTAAATTATCATTTTATAAAATCTTGAATCTAATTTGATTAATTACCGTTGTTTTTATTATTATCATTGTTATCGAAAGTAACGATGTATAATAATTTCATCAAATAATTGAGTGACGACGATTAAACTTATATGTCTTTTATGTAGAAAAATGCCAAAAAATGGCGGAAACTCAAGCACCATCTACCGCTTATCATCTGTCATCGTTCATTACGGAGACGTGTCGTCTGGTCATTTCGTAGCCTACCGAAGATCGCCTACCAGATTTGGGGTTCGATTTCCTGACAGGTAAGTTAGGCAGAGATCTCTTTATTCTAGCATGGTCAGTACGAGACAGCAGCAGTCGAGTTTAATTATTTCGATCATCAATATCTTTTATAGTTATGTTAAATTATATTATATTATGATATAAAATAATTCAATATTTCTATAATTTAATATTCGCCAAGTAGATGGGTATACACGTCAGACATGTATGTGAGAGAGTGTTCTACGGAGGAAGTCTTTTCATCAGCCCCATACATGCTGATGTACGAGAGGTTGTGATCGGGCCCCATTTGAAAATTAGTGGAATGGATGAGTGAATGAACGAATGAATCAATCAATCAAATTAATTAATTTATATAATGAGGTTGGAATGAATGAAAGGTTACTTGAATGGGTGAGTGTCTGGTGAAATCTCTTAACCGATACTAAACGTTTTAAGATTGCCTAATTTTTTAAACATTTATTATTGAGAAGTTACAGCTATCGAGTTTAATCATTTAGAAAAATTCTTGTACTTCGTGACAATTATCGTTTTTATGAATTACCCGGAGAGTATATTTTTATTATAATTCTGAAACGAACAACAAAAAGCAATTAGCAACTCTTCAAAATAAACTAAAATGATCGGTCGGTCATTTTGTTTTTAAATACGTTTAGATATTTTAATATCTTAATCAAGTTATTCATTTTAAAATCAGAACAAGTAAGAAACCGCAACGAAAATCACGGAAACAAAAAAAATCATTTTAAGTTATAAAATTAATGACGTTAAAAGAAAGAAAAACGGAAAGAATTAAATCTTGTGACGCAAAAACGCGGAAAAACTGCAGTCAATCAATTCATTTAACGTTTTGATAGTATGTATTGATCTATTTTTAATATAGGAATTGTAACCATAACAGTTGTTTTGTATGTGTTTGTATGTATGTGTGTTTGTATGTATCCATGAATGGTTTTTAATTGTCGTATAGGTCATCTGCCCACCCAGTAAGCTGCAAGCCCTGTAGAGATAAATAAGCTTTTTAGTGCTATTTATTATTTCGTAATTAATACAGTTTTTATTCTGCGATTATTTAATAATTATAATAATATTTGATATATAGGTGAATTGTAATGACAGGATAAAAATTGAAATAAAAAGTATTTTTAAATGTAAAAAAGTAAATTTGCTTCGAGTTTTAGCTCAAACCTGCTCCATTTTATGTTCAGGGATGTGCTTGAAAAGAGCCTCTAGGTCATTCTCCTCATCACATCCAATTTGACTTTCATCGTTAAATCCTTTCAATGTCGTCGACGATGGGATATTTACTGAGTTGACGTCATCAAACGTGATGTCACTGATGTTGTTGTTGTCAGCGTCGAAGTTCATTGATGTAGTTGCCTTGCTGTTGTCGTTAGTAGAGTTGTGTTGGATGATGTTTTCGTCGTGACTGGCGTTGGTGTCGGTAGTTAAATCATTAGTGATGTTGATGTTCTTGATGTATACATTATTTTCAGTCGTAACGTTGCCGTTAATGTCATCAGCATTCGGATCAAGTTCAAATTTTCTTCTCACCGGCAAGATTTCATCATTACGATTAGACACTTTGAATCTACTGAACTTATCACTTTGGAGCATTGATGTGCTGTATGTTGTGGCTTCTGTGTTAAATGATGATGGTGAAACTGATAATGTTGGCTGTTGTTGATGTTGTACACCATCATGGCCGTCATCATTTGCCATGTTTGTGTGAATGTTAGCTTGTTCGTGCACAGTTTTTTCAATATTTTCGTTACTCTCAGATATTGATTTCCCACTAACATAATCATCATCAATAATAATATCGTCGTCGTCATTATCTTCATCTGTCTGTGGATGATTTCCAGTGAACTGCTTGATATAATCTTCCATCATCTGCTCTCTCATCTTGTTCATCTCGGACAGCTGCAAAGTACGGGTATAGCTCGTAACTTCGATACTACATGCTGAAACTTTCCTGATGATAGAGCAAGGTACGGTTGATGTTGTTGATGGTGATGACGATGCTGATGATAGGAATGAAGATTCAGTTTGGTTGAATTCACCATCGGCGTTGTTATTGCCATGGGGCCTTTTGCCAGAGGTGTATGGGTTTTCACTGAGGGTTGATGACTCATCATATGTCATTATTGAATCGTCGTCGTCATCGTCTTGTTTCTTATTACAATTATATTTATCTGCATGGTCATCATCATGATCTTGAATCTTTTCATCACGGTCGTTAGCAGCGTTATCGTCATTTTTATTACAATTTTCACCGTTAAATAAATGATTGTTGGCAGTTGAAATGACGTCATTGTGATCTTGCCTGGCAATGGTTTGAGAACATTTCGATATCTTCTTGAGGATTCCTCTAATAATGTTGGTTGGCTTGCATTTGGACGATTTGTTTACAACTACTGATTTCTCATTATTAGCACACTCTCCGTTCTTGTCTTTAATCACATTAACGTCATCACAGCCACACTTGTCTTCGTAATTCTCATCCTTATCATTGCTATAAATGGAGATGTCGTCGTCGTCCTCACCATCATCATTAACTTCACATGGTAATATCTGATCGCGTGATCTCGTCCTGCCAAGGCTTATCAGGCTATCGTTGCTAGAAGCTTGTGAATGAATGTCGACAATGGTCAAACCTGAAAATGAAACTTTTCTTTTCTTACATGGAATTCCCGATTCTGAGACGTCGTTTCTATTTATATCTGGCGCATTTTTATCAGTTGAGTTATTGGCACTCTGCTGGTTGTCAGTTGATGTAATGCCGTTTGGGTTACATGTCGGCCTAAGTGAATTAGGTGACCTTTTGGGGTTGTTCTTTTTCATGCTAGTAATAGAATTATCGCTCGTACCATTATCCTGTATCGTAACATTTTGATAATTATTATTATTATTGTATCTACTGACCAATTCGTTGTTATCATCGCTGTCAGACCTCTGGGATAGGGGTATGTATTTGCTGACGAAGTAATGGAATGACGAGGATTTTGTTTTTATAATTTCTCGTTGCTGATGGCCTAGTTGTTTCTGTCCAGGTAATTTATTATATTTTTTCTTTTTAACATTATTACTGTTGATAATATTAATATCTTGCTCTTTAGTGCCTTCTGGTTCTTTCGTAGAAGCATTGATATTATTATTACTATTGTTATTATTATTACTATTGTTATTATTATTACTATTGTTATTGTTATTGACGTCATTACTGATGTTGTTGTAGTTACTATCGTCAATAACTTTTACTATTACGTCATTATTGTTATTAATGTCATTTATGTTGTTAATCTTAGGTAAATTGTTGTTATTATTGTTGCTAGTTTGTACGTAATTATCGTTAATGCTATTTGGAATGATGTTGATGTGATCGTTGATGTTATCGGAAACATCAACTGTCTTTCTCAAGCCAGTAAGATGAAATACTGAACACCTGATATGCTTAACTTGCTTCTGGAGAGTTTCGTCCATCACTTCGTCATCTTCATCCAGATTTAATCTCTTGCTATTATCATCTTCATCGTCACATCTATCAACATCACCTTTATTCACTCCAGATACATTTTTAGAATTGTCATTCTTTTCAATTATTTCTTCTGCTTTATAAATTTCATCGTTAGTATTAGTATCAATCACAGATGCAGTAGTAGTAGCAGTAGTAGTAGTAGTGGCAGCAGTAGTAGTAGTGGCAGCAGCAGCAGTAGTAGCAACCGCAAGAGCCTTAGAACTAAATACTTCATTGTCATCATTTTTACTAGCATTACTTTCGCCAGCATTGGTTGTAGTATTAGTAGTATCAGTATTAATTGAAAAAGCAATATCATTAGTAACAGCAGTAGTAGTAATTGTATCAAAGTTATCAGTTGTAAGATTATTATCGTTAGCAATAGTAGTCACAGTTGCAACAAGAGAAGTAGAAGAAGTTACGTTAGTAACTGCAGTCTCATCAATAGCAGTGGTTGTGGTTGAAGCATTAACAATACTATTAGTAGCAGAAGTGGTAGCATTAGTAGTAGGAGAAGTAAAATTTTTAATTATGACATTATCAGTTGTTTCAGCATCCGAAACGTTTACTTCGCCCCCATCACATGCCTCATCTGCAGTCAATAGCATCAGGCAGTGTTTCTTCAGATCATCTTTAGTGATGTCCTTCGCTGTTTTTGTCACCATGCACAATCTGAATGATGATTTGAGGTTAGGGTTGTTGATGGTTTGAGGTTTTATGCTGTTATTTTCAGTGTTGCTACTGAGGACTTTGTTGTCACAAACAGTTTCTACATCTTCGTCATCAGTGTTGTTTTTGTAGTTGCTGCTCTTGTTGTTAATACATTCTATTTCATTATCATCGTCTTTATCAGCGTTATCATTCAGCTGTTTATGATGATCGTTAATATCGTCTGTGTTATTACAACCCCGATCAACCTCCATTTTAATATCACGGCAGCTTTTATCGTCCCTATCATTTTTAACATTCGTGCTAACATTGCTACAAACGACATCATTCAGTTCATCAGTCATCATTATTTCTATATCATCATTAACAGCCGACACAACATGAGTATTAGTAAATGTATGGTTATCATTATTATCATTGGCATTATCATCATGAGGGTTAAGGTTATCATCGCTTTTATTATTATTATTACCAGATAGTTCTAAATCTGCTTTTATGTTCTCCATTCTCTTTAATTTTTCATTTGTTTTACTTGTTATATTTTTTCGTTTTTTATTTTTCTTGCTTTTCTTCACTAATTCTTCATCAGTCTTACTAGCTGAAGACGGTGGTGGTGATTTCAATTTAGGATGATCGTCGTTATTGTCATGATTTTCATCATCAACAAGTGAATAAACAGCCCTTTTAATGTTGGTCTTTCCGGATGGTTTCTTTGACTTCTTCTGCTTTTTATTTTTATTGCCATTTGAAATGAACGGCATCTCAAATCTAGAATCGTTATATTCGCTTCCATGTTCAATTGGTAATGAAGTTGGCGCTTCAGGTGAGTTTGTTGAAGTTTTGTTATTTTCCAATAAATCATTTCTGTTGCTGCAAGTATCAACCAAGTCTTCATCACCAACATTCTCCAAACCTGTTGATACTATAGCATTATTATCACTGCATTCGTTGGTTTTTTTGTTATGATCAACAACTGAGTTTGAAATTGTCTCAATATTGACTGATTTGTCATTGCTATTTTCGATCAAATTATCATCAACGGTCATATCAAAGTCTAATGATACTATATCATCGCCAGAACCGCTGATCATATCCGGGTCCTTTAATACAATATCCTCAACTTTGTAATAATTGACAGTGGTTTCATTGGTTTGGCTTATGAAGTAATTAACTTTATCACTAAGTTCGAGTTTGTCATGTTCTTGGCCATCATGTTTCACATCAGTAGAGATTTCATCAGGTTTTGAAGTTTTTCTTGCCCCATCGTCATCATTTTCCAAGTTAATTTTGGTTTCTTTATTTGCAACGACAATTTTCTTCATTGCTTTCCTTTTAACTGATGTTTTTCTACGTTTCCCTTTCTTGTTTTTATTCTTTTTACATTCCAAAGTACTGGCGTTGCTACCAATTTTCGAATCTGATTTGATTATAGAATCATTAAATACAACATCATGTTTATCACGGACGTCATCATACATTGTTTTGTTCTTGTCGTCATCAGTTTCATCAGTAACTTTACCAGCATCATTAAAAACTGATTCAATACATTCATTAACGACATTTGGTGATTTTGTTACAGATTTTTCATTGATCGTATGCAAAGTTTTTTGATAACTTTTTGTTATATCTTCCAGCAAAACTACCGCTGCTTGGTTTGAATCGTCGTCACAAATGTTTTTCTTCAACTCTTCATTGCTTTTTAGATTTATGTTAATCTCGCCAGCACTTTCATTTTTGTCATTCTGTGTTAATGAGTTTTTATTTTCAGACAGTGTTACTAAATTATCAAGAGGTAAATAATTAAGTGTTTTAGAGCCAAGTCTTGAGTTTAGAATGTTCCTGCTAAGAGTTGAAGCTATGCACTCATTTTCTATAATATTTTTTAAACTTTCACATGAAACTTCGTAATTTTCTTCACCTTGATCATCATTAGTTAATTCACTTACTAATTTATCCTTATTTATATCAGATTGACTATTATTTGTAGGTTTCTTATCGACCGAATTATCATCATCATTATTATTATCCCCACAAATAATATTATTAAAATTATTATTATTATCGTTATTCTTAGTTTGTTCATTAGTTTCAGTAACAAGAGCATCCTCTGCCGCATTTGCATCACCAAGAAGTCTCGTCTGGAAGTTGAACAGGGCTCTTTTTGCTTTTTTATTTTTCAATTTGAAATTATTATTATTATCAATATATCTATCAATATTACAATTAATATTATTCTCATTGTTCATGCTCTTTGATGTGTCGTTATTTTCATTTGAATTTGTTTCCAACTCCTTAGATTTACAAATTTCTTTCAGATTGAAATCATTTGAGAAATTATTTTTTGGACCGGAATTTTCGCTAGTTGGAGTTGGATTGGCAGTTACTTCGTCACTAGGTGTAGTTTTGCCATCCACTTTCTGCTCTTTGTCAAAAATATTTTTATCTATCTTGAACAATTTGGCACTAGTGACACAATTTTTACAAAAGGTTTTTTCATTGCACATATTTGCAGATGTAGATGGTTCTAACAAATTATTATCTTCATCATCCATGAATACATTTCTTCTCAAATATGATTTCTTACGACTTTTGATCACATCATCAAATATTTTATCATTAAATGTAGCAGTATCACTTGTAGTAACAATATTACAAAAATCTTTAGCAACATCATCATTGTTATCATCAATGATATCATCAAACTTGCCATTATCTGCAGTAACATCAAATTCAATTTCAGGTACAGTTTCAACATTTTTAGGATTATTCAAACAGACATCATCACCTTTAACTAGATCATAAGAAAAATAAGTTTCACTCATAAAAACATCATTAATGTTATTGCTGTTAGATGATTTAGTTTTGGTAGGGGTGCAACTTGGTACCACAGCATCAATGCTAGAACTGTTCATGTCTTGTCTGTCTCTAAGTTTTGACCTGGTTGGATTATCTTCATTTTTGTAAATTGAACAGTTTTCCTTTGGTAAATAACTTAGAACATCATTCTTAAAGCCGTCATAAATAAGAAGTTTAGGTGTTCTTAATTTAAAAAATTTGTTATTCAAGGTTGATTTGGGATCAGATGTATTGAGACTGGATTTTTCATAAATCGATTTTGATGGTCTGATTGTTGTTAGATCTAACTTTCTTTTTGAAGAATTATTTTTAGCACTAGCTTTCAAAGGTGTTGAATATTTTCTAGCAACTCTGGATATATTTTCGTAATTACTGTTATATCTTGATATTCTAAAGTAATCACGAAATCTAGAGCAAACAGGATTGTCTTCATCTTCTTTTAAATCATAAATTTTGAGTTTACTTTCATTTAAATTATTTGAACTTTTAATATAACTAGACTTCATGTTATTGTTGTTTCTAGTTTTGAAAAATTTATTTCCAGGTTTGTGTTTTGGAGTATGAGAAAATATTTCTCTTGATTTCAAAGCAGAATATGCTTTGATCATTAAATTATTTCTAGCATTAGAATCTACATATTTCTTTCCTGAATCTTGCATCACTTTGATGTTTCTCAGGGACTTATTATTATTGTCACTGAAACAAAATATTAGTAGAAAGTAAACTATTTAACAATGCCATATAAAAGAAAAATGATTATCCTTTATTTTCTAAGTTGTACATTATAAAAATATAAATAGTTAAATTACAAATGAAACAAACAAAATTTAAAATAACAAAAGCGGAACCGACAACAGGCCCATTTAAAACCAAAATGTAATTTATTAAAAAAAAATATTAAAAAACGAAAAACCGAACCTTAACTTTGAAGAGTGCAACGCCATCACCATGGATTCCCAGTTGGCAGAGGCCCTTCTTCGTATTTGTTCATTTGTTAGAAATGAGAAAACTCTCTTCAATTTAATAATTTCAAATTGTATAAACTGTCGCTTTACTTCGAGCATTTTGACGGTCCGGACTAAATTAAGCGATAGAAAGAAAGAATATCTCAACAATAAAACGCATCAGAAAGCAGACGAGAAGTTCATTTTTAATTTGTGTAGCCATCCATGCCCAAGAATATTTTTTAATTTTTCTGTATTTAAAAATAGATTACAGACATATATATGTAAAATAAAAAAGCCGAAGGTTGGCTTAGTAGGATTGAACTATAGTCACCCTTTTTTTACACTATTCGATCATGTTAAAAATTTGTTTGCTCATAAAATAAACGGCCTAAATAGATCAAAATTGTTATTTGAACAACTATCTTCATTATATTCAATGAATATTTTACATTCTGCTGGTGCTCATAGAAATTATGGTTGCTGAAATCATAAGTTGGTTTACTGCAGTGGCTTACTGGGTCTCATACAACAGTGTCATGGCGGTTTTCTTTACATATAATGCTTTAAATAAGTCAATATATTCATTTCACAATTATTTTTGTCAATATAAATAAAGAAATTGCTTTTGTCTGGTAAAATACAGTGGCCAAGTAAAGCCGTACGTTGGCTTAATCGGATTTTTTTTCATATATACAATACTATGAGATCAATCAATCAATCAATCAACCAATCAATCAACCAATTAACCATTTATTCAATCAACTAATCAACCAACCAATCGACCAATCAATGAACCATATTTGAAAAATATTTGCAAGGCTTGTTCAAACTCGAACACATCTACAATTGAAATTGTTTGTACACATCTACAAACAATTTCGAGATTTTAGTAAAGAAAGAAAAACACAATAGTTGCTTTTATTAAATCAAGAAATATCCAAAAAATTATATAACCAAATTAAAAAAACTAGAAACCAGTCAACATTTAATAAATAATTAAATAAATAAATAGACATTATTAAAAAGATTGTTCAAAAAGGTAAAATTTAAGGCGACGACGAGAATATAATGTAGTTTGTTTTGTTGGTGTGGGGCTGTGAAGCGAAAACAAACACATCACAAAAAACTAGTAAAAAGTCGCAAGAATAGTAGTCAGTCACCTACCTACAATTAAATTACTCTCAGGGCCTTAGCTTACTTATAATCATTAACTCAACTCACCTACCTACAAATATGTTTTTCTACGTTTTTGGAATTTTACATGTTTTAGGTATTTTATTTTACATATTTCAGCGTTTTTATTTTACTTGAAACTTTTTAACTAATGTTAAGCCCTAGCCTACCTACGATTGTTCAACTCATCTCAATCCCTAACTTACCTATGAATAAAATTAAGTCCGGTAAAGAAAATAGAAAGTTGAAGAGAAACATAACAACGACACCGATTGAATGGATGTTGTGTATGTGTGTGTTGTATTGATGTATGTGCGTAAATGTGCGCGCGTTTACTCTCCAGAAACTTCTTATTGTCATCTTCGAATTGTCATCGGAACGATCATCATGAGACCACCATCTGAAACGTGCTGACGCCCGCCACAACCCACCTCTCATCATTCTGTAGAAAAATTTTTTTATTAGCCTAGTAATAAATGAATGTTAGAATCTTAGAAGAAAAAAATTATAAAATGAAAATAATGGCAAATAAATAAACTTCTTATTGTCATCTTCGAATTGTCATCGGAACGATCATCATGAGACTACCATCTGAAACGTGCTGACGCCCACCACAACCCACCTCTCATCATTCTGTAGACAAATTTTTTTATTAGCCTAGTAATGAATGAATGTTAGAATCTTAAAAGAAAAAAATTATAAAATGAAAATAATGGCAAATAAATAATATTTTAAAATAATAAAGAGAGTAAAATGTAAAAAAATTTACTTTCGTCCATTCGACAAAGGCAGAATGTTGAATGCCTGAGAGAGTCAAGAGTCAATGAATAAATTAATGATTCAATGATTAAAAAAATAAATTAATGGAAAAATGATTTGAAAGATTGAGTGATAAAATGAATGAATGAATGAATGAATGAATAAATCAATCAATCAATCAATCAATCAATCAATCAATGAGAAAAATTGAAAGACGAAACTACTAAACCTTAGTTCAAAAATCGTCGTTACAGTACTTCATTGCACCGACCACCATCATCTGGTCGGCACACATGATTTCATCCGAACTTCTGATTGTCAGTCGAACAGCCAACGCGCTGATTTTTCCTACACCACCATCATCATACGTAAATCATCATGAGACAACCATCTGAAACGTGCTGACTCCCACCACTGCCCACCTCTCATCATCCTGTAGACAAATTTTTTTTATTAGCGTAGTAGCAAATGAATGTTAGAATCTTAGGAGCAAAAAATTATAAAATGGAAACAATGGCAAATAAATAATATTTTAAAATAATAAAGTGATTAAAATGTAAAAAAAACTTACCGTCGTCCATTCGACAAAGGCAGAATGTTGAATGCGGTTCGGTTCTCCAAAACTGGTGCCAGTCCTCATCGAGATTGTTGTTGAAACACAGCCCGTGTTGATGGAGAAAGAGAAAATTCTCATCAGAAAGCTTAGCGGTGCCTGCATCTCAAATTGCTTAATAAAAATAATCCTATCTACCTATTCAAATACCTTAGCTAATCTATATTAAATTGTTAATGGTACGATAGTCGAAAGTCCTCCTTCATTCTCCCTCCTTGCACAGAGGCTCACCGACAGCCAGGGCACCGGATAGTAAACCATTGCCGTGCGGATAGTAGACTATTGCCGTGCGGATAGTAAACCATTTGCCGTCCGGAAGCCGTGCGGGTAGTAGACTATGGCCGTGCCGCATAGTAAATCATTACCGTGCAGATAGTAAACCATTGCCGTCCGGATAGTAAACCATTGCCGGTTCACCACTGGCCACCAAGGCTTACCTCTGACAAGAGACTTTGAAATCCAGAGTCAATCGGCTATCGTACCCTCAACTTACCTATTCATTACAATTAAGCCCTAGCTTACTTAAAATTACAAAACTCAAGAGCCCAATTCATTTAGCCAATCGGCACCCACCCCACCACCTACGTAATGCCTTGGGCTCCAACTTAGTAATAATAATATAAAACTTAAACCCTAAATCTATTAATGAGTATGTGTTACAACGTAGCCTTAACTTACCCATTCATAACATTACGGTCCTAGCTTACCTAAAATTACAAAACTCAAGAGCCCAATTCATTTAGCCAATCGGCGCCCACCCCACCACCTACGTAATGCCTTGGGCTCCAACCTAATAATAATAATGTAAAACTTATAATTAGCCTACCTATCGATACACTTACAGCGTTTTAATTAACATTACAAGATTGTTCCTAGAATTACATTATTGCCCTTAATTACCTATGAAATTAAATTACTCTCAACCTTAGTAATAATAAATTAGAATGTGTAATGAAAATAAAATTACGCTCAAAAACTAACATATGTGTTTATGTATGTATTTTTGTGTGTGTAATACGCTAACGCGTGTAATGTTGGTGCAAGAAAAAATAGAGATAAACTTACGCGCCTACCTATTCAACTACATTAGTGTTGGATACTTCCTATCTATCCTACCTACAGTTAAAATTATGCCTATCTAACCTACCTATATAGTTACTTAATGTAATTGTATGTGTATGTGTGTGCGTGTATGCATTCTTACTTAATGTTAAATTAAAGAGAAAAACAGAGAAAAAAGAATAAAACGTATCCCAGCCCGGCGTGTCTTTGCCACTGAATGAATGAATGAACGTAGCCTGACATCTTCCATGATGAACTCCTCTGGAAACTTCAACCTAAATGAATAAAATAAAAAATTTTATTTATTTTTATTTAAATGAAAGTAGAAAAACGAGCCGCGGTGAAACCCGCCAGCCGCAGCATCCTGTAACTGGCAAAAAAAGGAACCGCAAAGAAACCGTAAAACGAACCCCAGCCAGGCGTGCATTGTTTGACACTGAATGAACGAACGTAGCTGACATCACAACCATTCTGATCTTCCACGATGAACTCCTCCGGAAGCTTCAACCTGAATGAATGAACCTGAAAGTACCTAAATGAACGGACAAATCTTATTTATTTAATTAATTTAAATGAAAATAGAGAAACGCAAAGAAGCCGACCGGTCGGCAAAGAAAAGAACCTCAAAGAAAGGTATCTATATAGGATTTACGCTCTATATAACTCTATATAACTCTATATAACTCTATATAACTCTATATAACTCTATATAACTCTATATAACTCTATACAACTCTATATAACTCTATACAACTCTATATAACTCTATATAACTCTATATAACTCTATATAACTCTATATAACTCTATATAACTCTATATAACTCTATATAACTCTATATAACTCTATATAACTCTATATAACTCTATATAACTCTATATAACTCTATATAACTCTATATAACTCTATATAACTCTATATAACTCTATATAACTCTATATAACTCTATATAACCTAGCATTCTTCCACATTCAATCAATAAAAATCTCACTAAAACCTGGAACCACCGCGTACCTGTTGTATGTATGGTGTGAAACAAAACAAAAAACAAACAAAAAACAAAAAAAACACCCCAAAGTAGAGTAAAAGAATAGAAGTCCCTAACCTACCTATGTATCTAAATTACCTTATGCCCTAGCCTACCTATATAATAAATTAATTTTAATCTCACCTACCTATGTTTCATTAACTTAACTCAAGACTCATGAAGGAAGAGAAAAAAGAGTAAAACAGAACATAAAATACTACCACACAAACAAACATGATGTATGTATGTATGTATTAGCAACCGCTAAAGAACCCACCTAAAATATAAAAAATACAACATACAAACCACAGACATGCAAACTCTATATAGCTCTATATAACTCTATATA
Source organism: Helobdella robusta (assembly GCF_000326865.2). Classification (NCBI taxonomy): domain Eukaryota; kingdom Metazoa; phylum Annelida; class Clitellata; order Rhynchobdellida; family Glossiphoniidae; genus Helobdella; species Helobdella robusta. The sequence continues at coordinate 3,432,174 of NW_008703893.1, forward strand.
ATAAAATAAATAAAAATAAATAAATTATAAAAATTAAAAAAATGAGATCAGACATACTGCTTCAAGCGAGGCAGAATGCCTGATCTGATTTTCATGTTGCCTCAGCTCCTTTTTATACTCGTTTCAACCATACATTTCCATCATTCACATCAGTAAAAAACTTATTTAATGTATGAACTACACTATTATACAGTCTTAACCACAATGCTAACCGTACTAAATTGACGTCATCGAACGAACGCCTTCAAAACTTTCTGATTGGCTGGTTGAATCTGCTATATTGCTTTTTAAACCAACATATAATCTTGTTAAATATTTGTATACATGGATTCTAGTTACTTTATATTATATTATATATATATATATACATATATATATATTATATAAATTCATTATAAAAGCAGCAGTAATCAATGCTACATATGTAGGCACGCAGTTCAAATTTTTCGGGAAGAATTCAAAATAGTTTGAGACCACACCTTGCTTAACATCCAATTCCAAGCCGAGCCAAGCCAAGCTGAGCTAATATGCGTAGATTTATAAGCGCTTTTCTATTAAAATTTTGCTCGCTTTATATATATAGTATATAAATTCATTATTGAAGCAACAGTAATCAGTGCTACATATGTGCGCACGCAGTTCAAATTTTTCTGAGAGAATTCCAAATAGTTTGAGACCACACCTTGCTTAAAATCCAATTTCAAGACGAGCCAAGCCAAGCTAAGCCAATATGCGTAGATTTATAAGCTCTTTTATATTAAACTTTTGCTCGCTTTATATACGAATATCCCAATATAACAAATTTTCCATCCTATTTTAAAAATTTTCATTGATGCTTTTTAATCAGTCAGGTCAAAATCATCATCTTCGATATCGCGGTGAAATCAAATTGAAAATTTTTTAATAATTGTTGATAAAAGTAACCTATACATATATATATATATATATATATATATATATATATATATATATATATATATATATATATATATATATATATATAGAGTAAAAAGTTTAAATTTTTCCGAGAAAATTCAAAATAATTTGAAACTACACATAACACAATTGTACAATTTGAATGTGTAAATACAATATTATAAATGTATTATAACTACGTATATATATATATATATATATATATATATATATATTTCTTTATTTAGTTTTGCCTGCGTATGATATTTGGTTAAATTTATTTGATAGGAATTGAATATAACATTCATACAGGCTGATCAACTACCATCTAGTGAAATAACTACTGTTAACATGACGTCATTTCCCCCAACGATTTCTCAACGATATACCCATCCTATTTTATAAATTTTATTTGATGTTTTTTAATTAGTCAGGTCACAATCATCATCATCATCGATATCGCAATGAAATCAAACTGAAAATTTTTTAAATTAAAAAAAAGTATCTTTATTCATTTTATGATACTATTTTGCTCAATAAGATACTGTTTGATATATATAACTAGAATAAATATAACGGCCTTCGCTCACTTTCAATGGTTGAACAAGGGGCTTATACTTTTGGAGGGGAGATGGAGGGTGATTTTTTATCGTTCGAATCAAAAGTTACGATAGTATATTTACTAATTACGGAATATTGCTTTTATTTAAAATGTTAAAATGTTATTTTTTAAAATTGTTATTCAATATGGTAATTAATTATTTTTTTTTAGTATAAATTTAAACAAATAAAATCGACATTACCGAAAATAATTAAAAGTTGCAAAAACTGAGATTCTTTGCATATCCCTGCTTCAACCCATAAGAAAGTGTTGTTTAATGGTAAATAGTCCTCCCCTTGTGGTTATCCTATAAATATTCTGTATATATGATTATAGACATTTATTAAAATGATGAAACCGTGAATATATATATATATATATATATATATATATATATATATATATATATACACATATATAGTATTCATTACTATTGATCTGGTCGTTTTGGAATTATGTAACCGACTAATATTAAACATTTTATTGAAAAATTGTAAGACCACAGCAGTGAAAATCAAATTTCAGAGGATAAAAACTTTAAATGTCATCATTCATAATCATATCATCAGCTGTCTGTCGGTTGTGTTCGACGACAGAACCACGAGTTGCAAAGTCACTCAAACTGTTAGTTCTATCTCTAAAAGTTACTGCAGAAAAGGCTTTTTGTACTCTAGCTGTCTTTTTATGTCTAAAATCAGGTTCAGAGCCACCATTGTTCTTCTTTGTTCGTGACCGTTTCTTGTGACGATGTTTCATTAGAGGTTCAGAAACTGTTACCCTAGGATCAATTCTCGGATGTGTAAGTTCTTCAATAGTGTCCAATGTTGGCCCTGCGATTAAAAATAAAAGGATCGTTTTAATACTTCATATAAGAAAGAAAATATGGTGGTTAATGAAAGTATTGTTAGTTAAGACTTTATATTTTATTACCATCTCCTTGACCAACATCTTCATCATCCTCATCTTGGACGTAGTATATTATGAAGATGATACAATCCTGAGCTATTCTTATCAACATACAGACCCATATTACCATAAGAACAGGAATTACTATGTTTCGCAAAAATGAAAAATCTGTTGATTTCATGCATTGATAAGGTATGTTAGTTTGAGTGTATTGTGATTTAGAAAGAAAACCAACCTTCTATTGTTTGTAAAATATCGTTGTAGTAACCTTTTATCATTATTAACGACTAACTGTTTGATCATTTTCATTTATATTCATGATTTTGTAAAAGGTATTTCAGTGTTAAAAGGTTTTTTTTTAAGTAGTTTAGTTTCTAAAAAGTTATTTTTTAGCTACATTTATTTAGTATATGTACAGTACAGCCGAAGCTAATACTAACTACATTTATTTGATACACATTATGTTGTTGCTATATTTATATTTATTAATGACGTTATGGGTTAATTTAAAAAGTTTTTTCGCTTTACAAAAAAATTAATATTCTATTTATTTGGGTGGTGATAATAGGTAGTTATTTTTCGATTATTTGAAATAAAACTTTAAAAATGGCTGCCCGTAGCGGTGGTTAGTGTTTATTTCTAGATCTGGAAGTAGCAAATAATTTTGAAATAGTACTTTTGATTATTTAATTTTTTATTTACACATTTTTTTGTGTCATTCGTGAAGGTGACTTTGTTAATCATAGATTGGTAGATAAATTTTTTCGTCCTCTCTTTTTAAAATTTAAAGAAGTTTAAATTAAAAGTTCAAATTCAAAGTTTTCAGTTTTGCATTTCAAACTTCATCTCCTTGAAAATATTTATGGAAATTAATTATATATAATTAATTGATAATTTAGTAACAGCCCTTCTGAAGCAAGGATTTCATGAAGTTCCAGACTTGATGCTGTCCTTTGGATGTGCAATTACAGGTTGCTTGATAATAACTTTTAAATTTGGTAGTTTCTATGCAAATTTTAAGTTTTCACATTACACCATTTCTACAATTTTAGGATTAGTGATGTCACTGGGTGTTGCATACAAGATGAGAGATATGAGACCTATTCATAAATTTCATTACACTAGTATGTTTCAAATCATTTAAATGAATTTACTTATATTTTTATTTTGATAATGTTGTTTTTATAAAGTGCTAATAAGTTTGTCATAGATGTATAATAATTACATTGTGTCTAGTTGTTTAGTGAATTTTTTTTAATCCTTAATGTAATTTTGTGATACATATTCATTCTTGTGTGCTCATTAACATTTTGGTTATTTTCATTTAACTGTTAGTTATCAGAGAATCAGATGTAAAAGATAAAGAAAATTTGGGAAAAACTTACAACTAACTGATATGGTGTGATGCCGTTCGAAACAATTAATACGATTTGAATACATTTGTTCTCATTTCAGCTTTTTTTGGTTAAAAATCATTTTAAAATAAATAAGGCTGAAAAGGTTTTTAATTATTTTCATTTAACCATGGCAAAATGGCATTTCAAAACGAACATAACGTAATGCTTATGATTGAATGTTCTAATCTAATTCATCTCAAATTTAATGAAGTCATTGGAACTAAATTCTGGCTGGGAAAGCACCCTTTTCTCTTTGGTCGTCCCATCTTGAAATCTGTGACCAAAAAAATATTAATATATTCTGAAAGAATTTGCTGCAAATAATTTAATTTGAGTTTTTTTATTAAGACATACAGTTAAATTTATCTATTATTCAGATTAAATGCTTATGCTGACTAAAAATTTAAAAAACACAGGTTTATTTTATAAATATGGAAAACAAGATGAATGTTGAAACTAAATTACTAAACTGACCCATTCATTAGGGCACAAAGACTTATAAACTTTCTTGAAGTATTCACATGGTGCATAGTCCTCACCCTTTATCTTCTGACATCTATGAAAATCAACATAATTTTGCCAGCAGTTCCTGCAATCAATTTATTTTATTTTATTTTTATGAGTGGGCTGTTAAATTTGAGATTTTGAACTTCTATGTCAGCAGAGAGAACAATAATTAACTGACAAAGCCTAAGCGATATTAAGGAAAGAAGTTGAAATTTTGATCAAATTAAAATAAAAAACCTTGTTTGGTTGGCATTAGGAAAACGGGCATCAAATGGAGGGGTCCAAAATTCAATTGTCTCGGTTTCTGTGGCCATTATGACGTGAAAAGTTATCCTACGAACGATTAATTCGATAATTTACGTTGATTAAATTTATTACAATAAATATAATAAATTTAAAAAATTTTTTTTAAATTATGAAGCGAAAAAACACGATCTTTCTTAGAGGTAGCTTTAATTAGGAAAAATCATTTGACGCTAGTGAAAAAAAGTCGTTAAATAAACGGTCCTACAAACTTTAAAATATACATGAAGCAAATAATAAATAAATATTAAGTTAAAATAATAATTAAACCAGAAAAATTCACCTTCAGGACAGAAAAGCAAACAAGGTCTTTCTACTCGATTGAACAAAGTAAGTTTAATTTTTATTTCATTTGCTTAAGGTACTTAGATAATGACATTAGAAACTTTTCTGAAATTTTTTTTGTTAAATTTAAGTACGATTTAGATAGTTTTAGTATTTTTTTATGTAACAATTAATTTATTCATTTACATGTTCAAGTGTAGTTTTACCTTTTGACCATATACTCTGTGACCATAGAGTTTTTTTCTAACGACCACATACTATAGGACCATGCGCGGCTATTAGTTGTTTTGATTTTAAATGTAAATGTTGTTTTAATCAATGTCTTCGCAACGGAATTAATTAAAATGTCTAATTTAATTTGATTTAATTTTCAAATTTGTATTTTATTTTAAATTTATTATTGATTATCAATCTTGTCGCGAGATGTCATCTGAATTAAAGTTTGGTTCGGCTGATGAAGAAATTCGGTACTGGAAAGATGAGGCCAAAAAATTTCAAGAAAGGTTGTTTCTAAATTTGGAAATTTTTATCTTTGTCCCTATGTCAAAAATTTAAAAGTTAAATTATTAAAAATTTTTTTTTAATACTTACACTGAAAATAAAATAATAAGTAACAATTAAAAATTAAATTAATACTGACAAAATTAGGCTACAAATTTTATAAATGATTAGATAACTTATTTAATTACAAAATTTGAGTATTGAACTGAATAAATTGAAATTTAATTAAAATGAAAATAGTACAACACCAAACAAACCAAACTCACTAAAGTTACAAAGCTGCATCTGAAGAGCTGAGTGATTTTCAGATGAGTAGTCGAGATTTAGAAGCTGAATTAGATTCCCAGCTTGCACAATCTGAAGCAAAGGTTAAAGAACTGAAAGCGAATTACTCAAGATCCCAGATTGAATTGGAAACCATTAGGGTATGTATGTACATATGTATGTATGTATGCTGCATATGTGTGTATGTGTGTTATATATTTGTTTGTGTTGTGTATGTATGTATAGTAAATGTGTTGTATATTTATGTATGTGTGTATATATGTGTGTGTATTGTAAAACTACACCAAATTTTATCATGTTGTAGAAACTAATTTAACAACGCCATCATTTTTCATGCTTGCATAATAAGAAATCAGGAACTTGTTTCACAATATGAATGAATGGTACATTCCAATTTTTTCTTCACTTTTCACAAGGAGAAATATGAAACCCTACAAAGAACGAGCCATCATCAGATCCAGGACCTCGAGACGAAATTAAACAAGTTAGAGACGTATAGAGACGAGCTGCAGAAATATATAAGGGAGCTGGAGCAGGCTAATGATGACCTAGAGAGGAACAAGAGGGCCACGATGGTCAGTCTGGAAGATTTCGAGACGAGACTGAACCAGGCTATCGAGAGAAATGTGCTGCTGGAGAGTGAGTTGGATGAGAAGAATAATCTCTTCATCGATAGTGTGCAGAGATTGAAAGATGAGGCCAGAGGTTTGTTGGATGGATGAATGAAGGAATGAAGGATTGTGAATTAATGAGTGAATGAATTGATATGTGAATGAATAAATGATTAATTAATTAATTAATTAATAAGATACCATAGTGAAAGTTTCCTGGATGTTATTGCAAAGAAAATGATTTCATAATCTACCCTTTCAGATTTAAGACAAGAATTGGCAGTGAGAGAGAAAAAGGAAAAAGATTCATTTCATCATCAGCAGCAGCACCACCACAACAACATCAACCTCAACTCACCAACTACATCAACATCAAAAGACTTATCGAAGGTTACTGCAAGCAACGCTGCCGTTGCTACCACCACTACCACTGCTGCTACTGCTACTACTAAGCCACCAACAACATCCACTGTTACTACACCAAATGCTGCTTGTGATGAAACAGAAATGCAGCAGCAGAAGCAACCACAGCAGCAGCAAAATGTTGAGGCAGTGTCGACACCTCCATCGTTTGGACACCAGAGTATGAAATTCAGTTTGAATGCTTCAAGTCAGTTTCTCTGCTACCATGTACATTGTACATTCATCTGTTTATAAAAATATCAAATTTATCAATTGCCATGTGTGTGTGCTTGTTTCTTGTAGGATTTTTAATTGATTGGTTGATTTATTTATTGATCATTTGGCTGATTGATATTGAAATCAAGGTTTATCATCGAATCAAAGAGTTGAAGAGAGGAAGTTAGCTAAGGATGTCAGCCAACCAATAAGCTATTTGAAATTTCATAAAGGTGATTGATTAGTTGTTTGATTGGTGATAATGGTTTCTGCTGATGACTGTTACAGTACTGCTCGTCATATACATCCCTGCATCTATATACAAATCTTCCAATCTTATATAATTATTACTGTCGTCATCATCATCATCATAATCATTCATCATTTTCGTCCATAACCCAGGAATGAAAGAATCAGACAAGAAAGCACTGCAGCTTAACCTGGTCTGTGACATACTCAGCAGGATTGGAGTGAGTTTTTCTGTTGAATGATTCATTCATTCACTCATTCATCCATTCATTCATTCAATACCTCATCCATTCACCTTTTTTGCCATTCATTCATTTATTAATTATTTAATTCTTTCATTAGATCAATATACATTTATATATTTACACATTCACTTTCCTCACTTACCTGTTCATCTATTCATTCCTTCATATCCCTTCATTAATTCATCCATCCATTCATTCATTCATTCGTTCGTTCATTCATTCACTTGTATTACTTAGTCAATGGAATCGAAGTTGCTGTCGTGCCAACCACAGCAGCAGCAGCATAAGCAAGAAAAGTATATATTTTTTTTATCTTGTATCTATGGCTGCATGACGTCATCCATCCATCTTATTATTTTTTCGCTCATTCATTCATCATGTTATTAATTAATTAAATAAATAATTGAATAATATTTATAATGGACAGTAAGCCAGTAGTCAACTCAATCAACATCAAATTCTTAAATTAAATTGCCATTCACAACAGTGTGAAAACACCAAACAGCCAGTCACAGGCCATGGTTCAAATTACGGTCTAAACGATGAACCAATCAGAAAGCTTTTTCTATAGCATTATATATGTATGATTACTATATATATATATTTGTATTCATGTGCAAGTGTAAAAATTTTCATATAGATTTTGTTACATTTATTTGTAAAATGTATTTTCACTGTTTGTATGACCATGTTAACTATTTTTAACGTAGTATGCATTACATAATAAATAATGAACAATGATGATGAGTTTATTATCGACCTGACCTGATGATAATATGGTGATAACATTTGATTGATAGAGGGTTGCTTGATGATGAAAACTTTAATCAGTCACTCTTAGGCTGTGATAAGAGTTAATTATTATCATCATTACGATTTCAGTTTTATCATTATTAATATTATCATTTATTATCAGTTATTATTATCATTGATTAATATCATTTATTATTACTACATCTGACGCTAATACAATTAACAGTGCTATTGAATTTTTGGCAAAAATGGTGATGGATAACATTAGATCTGAATATTATCTTTGAGAACATCTGCTGTACATGTATATGTGTGTACGAATGAATGTATGTATCTGCTTGTATGTATATATGTATGTATATATATGTGTAGATTATATATCTATTTGATATACATATATGCGCGTGTGTGTGTGTATGTACGTTTATAAATGTATATACTTGTATATGTTGATGCCTCGTTCTAATGAAATATAAACACATGAAATCGCATACATACACGCACACACAAATACATACATACACACACATAAGTACATACACGCACATACACAAACACACACACATAAGTACACGCACAAACATACACAAATTGATAAATATGCATACATTATTTTTCTTCATTCAAGTAAAATTGCTTTTCTGCATCAATTAAAAGTTGTATTGTACAGACATCATCCCACTTATTTGTACAAACATCATTCTACTTATTATTTTTTTTACTAAAAAGCAAGCTTTGTTTTCACTTAGTCAATTGTTTTTATTCTAATACAATGAAATGCTCCATTTACTAATATTGTATCAGTGATTAAAAAATTTTATACACAGGAGAAATAATATTAAAAAAAAATATATTTAAGTTTGGTTTATTTACTTTATGAAGTTCTATTTTGAAATATAAACAAAACAATTGAATGTTATGATATCTGCAGATAAAATTAAACAATAATTAAATGAATTATTGTTTTCAGTTTTTTTTTATCATACATTAACAAACTCCTAGATTTGAACTTTTCTAGGCTTATTTATTGGCATGATATTTAAATCTGTAACATGCCCATGCACATACACATCATTTCATATCATATTATATCACAAATCATTTTTACTAAAAAAATTTCAAAAAGCTTTTAAAAGAAGTACAGATACACCGATTGTGAAAAGTGAATAGAGGATGGCGTTCCTGAAACGTTTTTGCGTTTGCTGATTGATATCATCGTGCATCGTTTCTGACTTTCGTTTGGCTTGATGGGACTGTCTGACCGCATCACCGTAGTGCATTCTGTTGAATTCGTCAAAATCAAAATGTTGAGTCTTGCCTGTTTGGTAACCACCTCTGTTTGGGTGAGATTTGAATGGTGACCTTCTTCTACGTAAAAAATCCCTATATTCCGGATCGTCATCGTCGTATGCAGACGATTGTGAAGACGGGGTGGCGAAGGTACTTTCAGGACTGAGACCCAGACATGTCCTGTCGTAATTCCGCCTGTGTTTCACGTTGCTCAAAGTCTTGTAAGCTTCATTTAAACGCGCAAATTTGTACCTAGAATCTAACTCTGAACTCGTGTCCGGGTGATATTTTTTGGAAAGTCTGTAGTAGGCGGCCTTTATCTGGACCTGAGATGCCTTCTCAGAGATTTCTAACAGATCATAGTAGGTTTCTTTGCTATTTTTAGAAACGTAGCTTTGCTGCGAGACATTATTGAACGGATATAAAAATGTGTATCTAAACTTTTTCAAACAAACACTTTTATTACGAAAAAACAGATTCATGACGAAACGCCTGGGAACGTGGTGAAGGAAATGAGACTGAACCAATCCACAACGACCGACCTATATAACTTTATTCGCAACCTTCGATGCCAATTATACACACGTTAAAAAGAGGTTTATGTAGAATTAAAAGTGAGAAGATACAGCAAGAACGGATATAAAAATGTGTATCTAAACTTTTTCAAACAAACACTTTTATTACGAAAAAAAAGATTCAGGACGAAACGCCTGGGAACGTGGTGAAGGAAATGAGACTGAACCAATCCTCAACGACCGACCTATATAACTTTATTCGCAACCTTCGATGCCAATTATACACACGTTAAAAAGAGGTTTATGTAGAATTAAAAGTGAGAAGATACAGCAAGCCAGGATTAGACTAGTGTTTACTGTGTTTACGGATCAGCAGACACAAAAAGTAGTAAAATTTCTGAAAAACAAGCATTTAAAACAAGTAGAAAATTATATCAGTATTTGAAAAATTTGAAGCTGAAAATTATTTTTGAAACTATTTGCTTTTCATTTATTCAATGTTTTAAAAGAGCATTCCCATGTGTATTATATGTGTTTACATTTAATCGACCTAATTGTGTTTGCCTAACTCAAGCGAAACGGACGAACGAATGAATGACGGATGAAATACAAAGTTCTTTATATTTATTCAACATTAAAATAACACAACAGCAGAACACTCCTTTCAATAGAGTACTACATTTTATACTAATATTATGCCATCTGCCAGTGTCTTATACAAAATTTATATAATTATAACATGACAAAAATATAAAATGCTGGAAAATTTTTTATCTTGCATCACTTCTTTGAACTGCAAGTCAGAGGAGCTATCTAAAATAAATAAGATGAAAGAATGATTGAAAGAAAAATTGCTTTTTTCTCAATTATAAATAAAATAAAGAAAAAATTACTATTAATATTATGAGTTGTAGTTTTTTTAATTTTCAATAACTATGTTTCTGGTTTAATAATAAACTAATATTTCTTTCATCTTATTAATTTTCAATAACTATGTTTCTGGTTTAATAATAAACTAATTACATTGAAATGAACAAGTCTACTGATGAAAATGTTCTACCCCTAGCCACCAATTATGAATTATGATCGTTCATCTCCTAACACTAACAACATGAATCAACAAACTAGTACCAAAGAAGGGATGACAACATCCTTCCCAGATGAAAAATGGAGACCTCAACAAGTTTACATTCAACCTAATTTAGGTTATTTGAAAGACAAATTAGGTATTTTAAATGTTTTCCAGACAATATTTTCCTTAGCAAGCCTGATCTGTGTAATAACAAGTGGAGTTTGGCACTCAGGGCATGATAGAGATGATAGGGAGCTGTGGTGGTGGCGCTATAGACTGCTTATTTTTGTGTCTGTTTTTGCTGCCCTGGTCTCAATCAGCTCCATAATTTTTTTTATCTCTAGTTTGAATAAAGTTCTCATCATTGATTGGTCTCTATATGTTAGTGGTATTCTCATTTGAACATAATTTTTTTTAATTTAAGTCCCAGTTCATATAAATTTTATTTTTTGGTTTTATATGAGTTAATAATATTATTTAAAAACATATAATATTTTCCACAAAGAACATAGTTATGTATGCATTCATAAGCTTCATATATTTGGTTGTTGGTTCATTGGTCTTTGATTCTAATTTTGGATTCCATCACACGGCAGAGGGCAACCCACCTGCCGAATGGTCACACAAGTATATGGCTTCAGCTGTTGTAAGTTCTCTTTTCTTTTGTCTCTATTTTATCTATGCTATGCTTATTTTTTTAAATAAATTGTATGTGTTAGAATGGTGTATTCAAATCATCAATTAATGTTTTAAAATTATTGCATTTTTTCTATATTTAGTCATAGTTAGTTACTTGAGACAAGTTTTTTTCTTATAAGTTCATTTTTAACAAATTAAAAAAATCATTTCAATAATTCAACTCTAAATATTTTAAAATTGGAAACCACTCTCACGCACACACACGCACACAGACAGCCAGTTTCATATGTGTTTTACTATATGGGGGTACAGCCATCCTTGCATACCGAGCTTTCAGAAGAGAGAAACATTACCAATCCAGCCATCAACTGCATCAGAGATTTCAGCTGGTGGAAAAGAGATCTAACACAACATTTGTGGAAGGGACTTGATGAAACTACACCACTCCCACTACTTCTAATACAGCTTTTCTATTTATCTATTTATTACTTTGATCCGTTTTTTTAGTAACAATTTGTTGATTTTTGTTGTTAATGTGAAAGACATTGACATATATGAAAGTTTTTTAATGTAAATTAAGTTATTAAATGAGAGATTGTTAATTATTTATTCGAAATAGTTGTTTGGAATTCATCTATTTTCACTTGCTTTTACAACTCTTCTTTCTCTCTTTTTTATCCTTTCTGTCAAACCTTTTTTCATTAGTGTGTCTGTATTTAGCGTGTGTCTGTGTGTGTGTCGTGTGTGCGTGCGGTCGTGTGTGTGTGATCTTAATCTATCATGTTTTAGTACATTATAAATGATCTTGCTATATATATATATATACACATATATATTGATGTGATATATATATATATGTGTATATATTCATGCTATTTATGTGTTTTGGTATATTTTCATATATGTTTGTGTATGTATTTTTACCTTTTAAACATTAAATGAGTATTTTGAATGTTGTTCGTTTTGAATTATTGTGATTTTCATATACATTAAATATTGTATTGTGTTGAGCTTTATTACAGATGAATATTGTATTCTATTTTCCGTTTATTTGGTGAAGCTAACAGTTTTGAAGTTTGTAAACCTTTTATCGGCATTTAAAAAATGTAAAATTGTGAATTGATCTTGAACAAAACAGTTTCTCAGACAGAATTGCTCTCTGAAGATATGTGGCTTCATCACAAATTGTAGAAAATTAGCAGAAGTAGTTATTTTTTCATCATTTTGTCCGGCAAATAAATGTCAAGTTAGTTTAGAGGTTTGTTTATGAATATAAATTAAGGTAAGTATTAATTTTAATTAAGGAAAAGTCGTCTTGTATGGCATTTTAAAAGCAAGAATGTGCATTTGTAACTGATAGATTGATCAGGTATTAAGAGAACGCGCTGGAAAGCTCTGACTATTAGATGTACATTCACCGTCGTTTCCTGTTTAAAATAAAAATTAAGTAAAACATCGGAAAAAATTCTTTTAAATGCTAACTTTATAAACCATTAACATTTTAACAAACTCGGGATTTTAATAAACTTTTTCAATCGTTTTTTTATATTTTTCGTTTTCATTTTAGTTAGTTTTTTTGTCACTTTCTACTTTCACTCCAAAAGAATTCCAAAACTATTTTTTGATTTCTTACCATTGTTGTGTGCAGTTGTCTTAGTTTAGAGTTTTCGCTTTTGAAGATTAGGAATTGATTAGTGCAAATAATTAGTGGTACTTTATTTTATGTATAAATGGCTAAGACTTACGATTACCTTTTCAAATTATTACTAATCGGGGACTCTGGGGTTGGCAAGACGTGTGTACTGTTTCGATTTTCTGAAGATGCTTTCAACTCCACTTTCATATCAACCATCGGTTTGTCTGTTTTTTAATTTTTTTTATTATATTGTTCATTCACTTTCTACTATTTTTAACGTTTAATTGTTAGAAACATTACATTATATGAAGATGGTGTACAGTGTTTATTAAGTTTTACTAGACTTAACTAACTAAGGTTTAAAATTAAATGAAATATATATATATATAAATAAAATAAATGTTTTCCTACCAATAAATCTCTATAGCCTATATATCTACAAATTTTGACATTTTTTTTAAAATAATAAATTTTTTTATATTTCACTAATTTTGTTTGATACTTTTTATTCCAAGGCATTGATTTCAAAATCCGAACAATAGAGCTAGATGGTAAGAAGATTAAACTACAAATATGGTTAGTCAACATCTTGTCAATATTTTTTTTATTGTTTTTGTTGTATTGTTATTCAAACTTTCTTTATAAAGAAACAAACAAACATATTAATATTAGTATTACATATGTATATGACTAAACACAAACATACGCACATACAACTGAACATATACAATATACACATATATAATCTTAGGGACACAGCAGGGCAAGAAAGATTTCGAACAATAACAACTGCATATTACAGAGGAGCCATGGTGAATTTCAAAATCCATTCATTCATTCATTCATCCACCTATCTACTAATCTATTCTTTTATTCATTCATCTATCAATTTATTCATTCATTCACTCACTAATCTATCAATCCATACATACATTCATTCATTCACACACACACACACACACACACACACACACACACACACACACATGAATAAGTTTTTACTGTATGTTTGCATACACAGGGTATAATGCTAGTCTATGACATAACGAATGAAAAATCTTTTGCAAATATAAAAAACTGGATAAGAAATATTGAGGAAGTTAGTTGAATTTTTACTTATTATGTTTCTATAATTTTCTGAAATCATTTTACATGATAATGCCATTAGGATGATGATGGTAAATTATGATTCTATAATTTGCTGAAGTAATTTTATACTATTATTATTACTACTACTACTACTACATAATTATGCCAGTTATATGTTATAATAAAATAATAATATTTTGAAATAATAATTAATAGAATAATTATTAAATAATAATTTTATCACAGCATGCAACGTCCGACGTAGAAAAGATGATACTCGCAAACAAATGTGATATGGTCGAGAGGAGGCAGGTCACCAAAGAACAAGGACAGGCTGTTAGTTTTTTTTCTTTGTTATTATATCTTTGTAAACAACTTTCACATCTTTGCAAATAACTTTTTTATCTTTGTTAGACAGCTGTTGGATAGAAAAAATTCACTTGAATAATTAAAAATTAAAGTGTTTAATAATTTATCTTCGTAATATTGCTCCTTTAGAATATTAAGATGACTTTGTTATTAATTAATTATTATAATTAAGATAATTATGCTCTACTACTGAAACACTTAATTAATTAATTGATTGATTAATTAATTAAAGTTGGCCTTGGAGAATGGAGTCAAGTTCATGGAGACCAGCGCCAAGGCTAGCATAAATGTAGAGGAGGCTTTTATAACATTAGCCAGGGATATAAAGATTAAAATGGATAAGAAATTGGTTTGTCGTTTCTATCCTTTGATGTGTATATATATATATATATATATTTACAATATTCTATAAATTCTACCGAATGTTTGGCGTTAATATGTTTGTAGTTCGTTTTTTTGATTTTTCTCACTAAAGTTTTTTGGTGAACGTTTAGTTTATTAAAATTCAAAATAAACTTATTTTTCGAATTCATGCTGCAAATAAGGCCATATTTCGATTCCGAATGAATCATCGTCAGTGCTCCTTGTTGTATATATAGGGAAATATTGACTTTGTCAAGATAAACTTTGACGTTGTAAAAATTAACTTTGGTGTTGTAAAATTGAACTTTGATGCGAATTAGGTGTCAGGTTTCTTAATTGGCTGGTCATCTTCTTTGGTCTCCTTTTCTTCATCGATAGCATCATATTCTTCTTTGTCACTATTTACGATGCTAGTTTTTATTACTTCTTTGTTTTCGTTGTTGGTTAAGCGCCGGGTTGGAAGTGAGGTTGTCATTTTTTGTTGTATATTTATTTTTGGTTTATTGATGTCGATTAGGACTGCTTCTGCAATTTTAAGATGCGTGTAGTTGCTGTTCTGGTATATTACTTTGGTGTTGCTGTCGAGGATTTCACGGCTAATTGTGATTGAGTGTGTTGAGTCCAAATGAGATTTGATAGCACCACTCTGTTTATGCATCGTAAGCCTTCTAGTCAGTGAGGTAGTAGTAATCCCGATATATGAGTCATGTTGACGTGCTGTAGAATAAGTTTATTTTGAATTTTAATAAACTAAACGTTCACCAAAAAACTTTAGTGAGAAAAATCGAAAAACGAACTACAAACATATTAACGCCAAACATTCGGTAGAATTTATAGAATATTGTAAAAGTTATGGTCTATTACCAACATATATATATATATATATATATATATATATATATATATATATATATATATATATATATATATATGATCTTTGGTTTATTTATATATATTTATATGATCTTTGGTTTTTTTGAAACATATATATATATATATATATATATATATATATATATATATATATATATATGATCTTTGGTTTATTTATATATATTTATATGATCTTTGGTTTTTTTTTGAAACAGGAAGCCAACAGTCCAGCTATGAGGTCAAAAGGTCAAGTACTGAAGAATGATGCTCCCAAAAAATCTAAAGGATGGCGGTGTTCCATACTATGATGATAATGATGATTGTGATGATGATGGTTGTGATGATGATGATGATTGTGATGATGATGATAATTGTGATGAAGGTTTTTTGTTGATGATGAATGTAACATGAAATTGTTATTTGGCTGATGGTGGTTTTATTATTATCTAGTGATGACGAAGATGATGACGATGGTGGTGATGCATTTTCACATTGTAAATTGAGCTCTCTCAGTTTGTGCTGCTCATGCTAGAGATAAAGTATTATGATGGTGGGCGTATTCTATGTAACGTGACATGACGACAGTTTTGTATGTCATTTGTGTGAAGGCAATCTGTATTAGAAATATCATTTTTTCTTCTTTTATGATTTCACCATGCATACGTACGTATATACATACATTCATGCATTCATAAAAACATACATACATACATACATACATACATACATACATACATACATACATACATACATACATACAGCAAATAAAATCAAATTTAGTCAGACGCTTGGCTTTTGGTGTCATTCGTCAATGATTTGGTTTTAACATACATACATACACACACCCAAACAATCATAAATACAACCCCGTTAATACAATTATACGTCATGAATAAATAAATAAATACACACTGAAACTATTCCAAATTTTGATTTAATACCTATAAGGATAGTAACAATGACAAAAGTAATTATCGTAATTTCAATAAACAGTTAATGTAATGGATTGAATGATTCTTCTCATTTCATTTCTTCGCGCTCTAACACACAAATACACGCCAACATAGAAACACATGAATTTATTTCTATATATATATTCAATTTTATTATCTATAATAATTTTACTTAAATTACTTACAAGTATCCCTCAGCAATTATTATTAATCGGCATCATCATTTAGTTGTCTACTTATAACAATCGCATATAAGATATTTATTTGCTTGCCTATCTTTTCTGCATACACACGTACGCATACACACACGTAATTTTGCACGCACACACACACACACACACACACATTAACTTTCATTTTTTTTCATTTGCCGAAATTGCGTGCATTTAGTACTGGACAGAAATGATACACGTACCGTCATAAGACATAATTATTCATTGTTAAGTTCAGTTACTATCCTTTCATTCCCGTCATTTATTCTTCATAAATATTTATTTAATTTTAAAATGTACATACACACACACACACACACACACATACATACACACATACATACATACATAATTGTCCTCTTACTTACATAATTACTTTAACTTACTCACTGGTTGTTAGCTGGGGTAGGAGTTATTAGTTTAATAATAATAATAATAGAGTAGCAGTATCAACAGTAATAATGATAAAAATTATAAGTTAAAACAATATTATTACTAGGTGTATGATATTATTATTATTATTATCATTATTGCATATAATTTCATATTTTTACTTCAGGTCAGGTGGCGTCTGTATGTGTTTTTATTTCTCATTCGCATACTCTCTCTTACACACACACATCTGCACACACACACACACACACATATATATACTATTAAAGAACAGATTTTATGTGTATATATATATGTATATATATATATATATTGGATATATATATATATATCCAATACATACATACACACAAATGCTTTTAAATGCTTTAGTTTTCATTGTTTCATCTCCATTTATAATGTTTCATTTTATATTATTATCGTTATTTAAGTTTTGAATTATTTTTTTATAAATTGTATGTGTGTGTGTGTTGGATTTTGATATTAATGATGCATGTAATTATGTATGTATGTATTGTATGTATATGTATGTATGTTTATATATATGTATGTATGTATGTATGCGTATGTACCATATATCTTGATTCAACATATATGGTATCGGGTATATACATATATTGCATACACAGGTAACAACATTTATTATTGTATATATGTATGTATGTATATATGTATGTATGTATATATGTATGTATGATCTTAAGTATAGAATTTCGATCATAGAAATATTGTGGTGACTAGAGAGTATAAATAAATAGAGAAAGAAGCAGAGGACAATGGCGATAATATTGGTGAAATGTTTTTCTCATTTATAAGTACCCGATAGAGTTTTCAAATCTTTAAAACAATTTACAAATTATTGCATTTAAATAAAATTCCATTTAACAAAGCAGAAAGACAGATAGATGGACGGATGGATAGATAGATAGATAGGTAGGTAGGTAGGTAGATAAAGAGATTTATAAATTATGAAAAGCATTAACATGAAGATACATACTTTCGAATAAATTATGATAAACATTCACATGGACAAACATACTTTCGAATAAATTATGATAATGAAATAGTTTAAATATGGCTGACACCCGTCACATGACGTGGTCAAACGTGTATACACTGTTGACACTGAATGAATGAATGGATGGATGGATATAAAGCCAGCAAATATGATAAGGAACTAAAAAACTCTATCCACAATCAAAAACCTATAAATGCATATACAAGATTACAATTGTGATGGTAATGTTGAAAATAAATGCTATAAATTTTCACAAGAAATTTTTTAATAAGAGAGAGAAAGAGAAGTAGTGATAAAAAAATTCTATAAACAAGTACGAATGAGTGAACGAACGAAAGAATGAATAAATATTACCAGATGCAATACGAATGTAACGTTCTAATAGCTATAATCCACAGTTTCCTCCAGTTTTGTCAAGAGCATAATATTAAAATGCTTTGAAACGAAGTAACAAATATATAAACACACGCACATTCACACGCACACTTACACATACATACGTACACTCACACACACACAACATACATACACGTAGGTACAGGTACACAAACATAGGGCAAACTAAAAACAGCCATTAACTATTATAAAAGTTGAACAACTAAAAGACTCTCCATCCACAATAATAAAACCTATAAATACATATACAAAAACGCGTGTACACACACGCACATACATGTACATTCAAACATTTATGTAGCGTATAACAATAATTTTTACAGAATTTACAGAAATTTGGGATGGTGTGGTAGTTTTACACATCCTCATCTGTCGCTACTGCAACTTTGTATCTCTGAGTTCGTTTGTTTCTTAAGAAGTTGTACCAATTTTTAAGGAAGCCCTTAGTTTGTGGAAGAGATTAAAAAATTAATTAATTAATTAATCGTTAGATTAGTATTGTGAGTAAGTAAGTAATACACGAATTAATCCGTTCAAATTTGAATTCAAAGTTGATTTTTGGTGAATTTATGAACGTGTATGAGTTGGCAATGTTGGAAAATTCATTCATAAAAATTTAAAATGCAACAACATTCAAAAACTATTATCAGTAGTAAAATATTGTTACATCCGAAAAACGACTTTCCATGCCTTACAATTTTTAAAATACATGATTCCAAAGACGAGTCTTGCAAAAAAAATTTACATTCAAAAAACGGCTTTCCATACTTTGTCGTTAGAGTTATGGAGAGCCAGAAGGCCCCAGCACTTCAGCCACCCCCTCTGCCTAGCCCTGTGGTACTCCTGGGACGTCAGGTTCTGACTGATTAGGACGAACTGCTGGACGAGTAGGCAGAGGATGAATGACAGGCCGATGCATGATAGGACCACACTGCACACGCACAGACCCGAGCTGATGAATTAGTGAATGGATGGGTGGTGAATGGAAAGAAAGAACGAATGAATAAATGGATAAATAAATGAATGGATAAAGAAAGAATAAATGGATGGATGAAGAATGAATTAAAAGATAGAATGGGTAGATAAATTAATGAATGAATGATGTGTAAATCGTTAAAAGAATTACACTGAGCTAATGAATGAACGAATCTATGAATGAATGAATGAATGAGTGAACGATTGATTGATTAAATAAATGAGACAGGAAATTAATGAATGAATGAATGTACGAATGAGTGTAAGATTGACTGATTGATAGAATAATTAAATAAGCAATTGATAAATGAATATTTACGGAAAGTCAGTGTACAGAAATCTGCAGTCAGCTGGTACAAGGAACCAATCCAGGTAAATCACAGGTGTGCAGAGGGTTGTGGTTGTTAGATGAACCCCATATACACCTTTGTGATTGATTGATTGGTTGATGGATGAACGAACGAACGAACGAACGAATGAATGAATGAACGAACGAATGATTGACTGAATGACTGTATTAACAAATGTTCAAAGTGATTGATTGGTAGGCCTGTTGACTGGATGAATGAGTGAATGAATGAAAAGGATAAATAAATGAATGATTGTTTGATTAATCAATTAATTAATTAATTAATTAATCAATTAATTAACGGTTAGATGAAAAAAATTAAAAAAACCAACCAGTAGTAAAAAACATGAAGAGGAATAAGAAGAAGGACCTATGGTTGTGCTTGCCTATGCATACATCTAGCCTATACGTAGAAGTGGGAGTATGTATTTATTTATGCATTTGTGTGTGCAGTATGTTTGTATGTACGTATGTTTCTGTATGTATGTACGTATGGATGGATGTATGTATGTATGTATCTATGTATGCATGTCTATTTATATATATAAACATTGCTGCATAAATGTCTGCTAACATACCAACACATACTCCACACACACACACACACACACACACACACACACACACACAAACATACACAACCTGACAAACAAACATACCAAATGCAATGATGGTCTCGACCGAAAATACAGCAATCACATCTCGTACAGTGGCCAGAGCGAGGCGGGCGATCAACCTTACATTGCCCACAGAATAATTGCAAATTGTCGTCTAAATTATTAACAACTATTATGAAATTATAGCTAATAATCATTTGTTATTATGAAATAATATTCATTTACAATCATATATAAAGAAAAATTACAACACTATAAACACTAACAACAATAATAAAACCTATAATAGGCCTTGAATCAATCCAGCTAACTTGTCTAACGTTTAGCTGTCGACCATCTGAGCTTAATTTTTCAGGATTTCTGTAATTTTTTCGATCGACTCTCAGTAAGTTGGAATTGTGCTTAACTTGAAACATAAGATAGAGTGTTATTAAGTATAAGGTTGCCATCAGCAAAATTTCCCATAACAAGATCTGAAATTTATTATAAGTTTACTATAATTCATATTGATTTTAATGAATTTATTACAGAGGAACTAACCTTCCGAAAGCCAACAACAACAACTATAAAGACAGCGAATAGATAAATGGATGACGATAAAGTTGTGGCGAAGAATAGCCTATTTCGCTTCCTATATCGACAGAGTCTGAATATTTTTTTATTTTTACAAAATTATTCTATTATTAGTATTATAAAAAAATAACAAATTATTTGAAAAAAAAAATTTTAAATAAAAAGTATTAATTCATTTCTTTCAAAAATTCTACAGAAAATAACAAAAAATATCATTGATTAAACATAACACACACATACACTAACCTAGAGGATATAATAAGAACAGTAAAAAAGCTTAAAAGAGAGAAAAATGTCCAGTAAGGCCCATAGGCAGCAAGGCAGAGAGTAAAGGGTAGCGTAATTGCAGGGTATGCAAGTTCAAAGTTCATTTTAATGGCCCCCCTTCCGTTACAAAATGGCAGACGAATCCTGTCCTCAATTGTTTCCACTGCCTGAATTAGTTTCTCTTCTGGCACTGGCTGACACCTGAGACAACTGTTTTGTTAGGATTAAATTTTAATTATTTAATTAAAGTTAAAATTATTTGATCAGTGAAAGGATAAATTAGTGAAAAATGGTGGACTTTATATAAAATAATATCCTATTATTTATATTTATTTATTTAGCAAATTAGATACTTAATTTGAATGAGAGCTTTATTTTATCCTATTTGTAATAAAATGAAATAGTCCCATTACTATAGTAACCAACTTAACTTACACTTACCTATCACAGAGTGAATCAATGACATCACAATCACATAGAGTTGCCATCAAATGGCTTCTTTCACCCTTAATATTGTCATACTCACAGAAACAAAGTGCATCGCTCGATCTACTGGCCTGCTTTTTCATGTTCCTACACTAATTGATCCGTTGATGTAACGATAATACGAGTTCTTCTAATAATTTCTACTTAATTTCAAAATAATAACCTGAGAAAGCCAGGTTTACGTTAACTATGGGATGAGTTTAATGTTGCGCATTCATTATAAATATTTAAAAGTGCATGTAAGTGAAAAATTTGTTTTCATCAGTTCGACTATACAAAATGTAGATTTCTAAAGTTTAAGCAATATTTTTGTAATTTAATACAATTTTTTAGTTGATTATTAATTAAAAATGTTCAGTTTAATAAATATATTGTGTGATAATCTCATTAATTGTACATTTGATGATATTTTACGCACTACATTAAGATTTTTAATAAAATAAATTTTTTTAAATGCAAATTATTAATTAAATTGTAATAATAACAAGAGAGTTTTGCTGAAAAAAATAATTTTTTTTAAATAAAGTAAAATATTCTCTTTCCATAATAACACAAGCTTTGTATCATTTTCCTAAGCATTGTTATTATCAATTTCTTTATTCTAAAAGATAAGTTGTTTACGATTTAAATCTATTTTTTGCAAATTTTAGGAATTTTTTTACGCTAACAATGGCCACAGACTCTCCGAGAAAAGGAAACAAATCAACTAGGTTAATTATAAGGCCCCAACCGATAAGGTAAATTAATCTTTTTGCGATTTTTTAAAAAAGAACAAACAGCTGATGTTGAATTTTGATGTTTTTCTTTTTTACAAAAGTTTTTTTTTCGACTTTTTAAATTTTTATTAAAAATTTGTTTAAAATATTTATCTTAAAATTATTAACCGTCGCAGTGATAAATCAGTCATGGAAAGTGTGGTTGACTTCTTTCAAGATTTCGTGAGTTTCAACATTTTTCAAGTAACATTACAAATATTACATGATTATCTTTTTCAATTTTAATATTTTGTTATTTATTAATTTATCATTAATATTAAATTAAAGGAAGTAAGGCTACATGCATCCAATTATAAATTTTGATGAATTTAACAGACTGTGTCTGAAAATACCCCAATAATTTATTTTTAAGACTCTGACAAAAGCACCAGTTGACAAAGAAAAAGTGTTATGGGTTCAGTTTGAAAATTTTCCATTCTCTGGTTTGTAAATTTTTTTTTATATTTTTTAAGATTTTTCTTACTTTCTTGCTTATTAATTGTATTTATGTGTGTACCAGAGCTACCAAAGAAGTATAAGCAGTTTTATGGCACATATGTAGAGAATTCGGTACCTTTGATTTTGGTAGTGGGATACACAAATGGAGTCCATGTTTGGCTCATCATGGTTAGCAACATCTATCTTTTTTCAAATTCAAATTTTTCTAAATTAAAAAATATTGTTTTGATGTTTATAGGAAGGAGGTGAGGCCCAAGAAGTGATATCGTTAAGGCAGGGACCCGTAAGGAACCTTAAATTTCTTCCAAATCCTGCTGATGGTTCCAATCTTTTTTTTTTCAAATTAATTAGTCTATTTCTTTCATTATTTCTCATTACGTCATAATCATTGGTCTGTTCCTATTTCCTCTTGGTCTTCCATATTTTTGTCACTCTCCATACATTTAGTTTCTTTGTAATCTCTCCCAACATCTAGCCACTCAGAATGACATTCAAGGCAGCAAAAGGCCCTTAATAGCACTAACAGATGCATGCAGGTTTTTATTTTCATTCATTCATCATCATCCTCCTCCTCATCATCACCATTGTTGTTGTTGCCATTATGGAGAACCAAAAACCTTAAAAAAGCAGTACTGGCCGACACTACTGCACAGTAAAATTTATATCTATGGTTACCGGGGAGGAGGTGTTTGCTGTCGAGTACGACCATCCAATTGTGGACATTAAATGTAACAATAGGTGGGTGTTTTTACTTCTATTATTATTGTATGTGTGTTTGTTTGCGTGTGTGTGTGCGTGCGTACGTGTGTGTGTGCGTGCGTGGGTTATTATCTATGCCAAAATTATTTTTCCATATTTCTCATTGTGTAGAGTAATAGCAGTAGCACTGGTTGGAAAGATATCAGTGCTGGATGCAAGAGATTTTAAGCAGAAGTTTCTTATAAAGGGTTGGTGTATGTGTTCTAATTTCAATCATTTGTTCATTCATTTGTTTGTTTATTTATCCATTCATCTGTTCATTCATTCAATCAATCATTCATTCATTCAATCAATCATTCATTCAATGAATTAAGGTATAATACGTTTGATGACGTGTTTTTTAACTTAACTACTGATTTTATACTATTTTATGATACTATTAATTTTAACTGCAAAATAATAGTAACTCAACTATGACAATGATAACTATGGAACTTGTAGTGATGATGGTGACGATGATGATGACGACATTGATGATGGCAGGGTGGTGATGATGGTAATGATGATCGAGACGTTGATGGTGATGATGATAATGATTGATTAGGCTGTTGGATATCACCTGGAATCAATCCCAACCCAATTGCTCTGGGATCGAGATGGCTTGCTTATGCTGATAAAATGGTGAATACGACGGTGATGATGATTCTGACGATGGTGAAGTTGATTGCGATCATGGTGATGATGATAATGACAATTATTCCTTCAATGAAATACCATCTCTAATGCTATCTACACACACAAACACACACGTTCATATTTACATACGTCTATTGATTTAACCTAACTTTCATTGCTTCTTCTCTTTGTGGGCATATTGTAGTTGTCCTCTGCCAACCAATCAGGAGGCGGGGTACTGGAGGAGGGCAGCCAGACGTACACTGCCACCTTCATACACGCTGCTAAGGTTAATCATGAAGATCTTATTCTACAGTTCTAGCATCTGCCATCATCATCCTCATTTTCGTCATTATGAACAGAGTTTGAAGAAAGGAATCACGGTATTGGGCGAAACACTGGCCAGCAGTGTCGTGTCTAGCCAACCAGCGGCTAACGAGCCGAAAAAAATTCCGCCCACTCAACCTCCTGGCAGCCAATCAGAGAGCAAAGCTGGGGTAATTAGCATAATAGACGTCATGGGTGTCTCTGGCAAAGAGGTTCCTTTGTATTTACTTATTTTATTATTTTTATTCATTACAATTAATAATATTTGTTATCATTATTATTATTATTCTTATTAAGGTGCTCATCAATGACGACTGGTGTGGCGATGGACTTGTTGCCCATTTTATCGCCCACGTGAATGACCCCGTGACCTCCGTGACCTTTGACCCGACAGGTCAACTACTGCTCACTACCGATTCTCAAGGAAGATTTTTTCACATCTTTAAGGTTGGGAAGTGGTGATGATGACGACGACGACGATGACGACGGTAAAACTAATTGACGTCATGTGATTTTAATTGCGTGACGTCATGATGACCTGATTTCCAGATATTAGGTCACCCGTTTGATTCCAGCCTGTCCACCGTTTATCACCTGTACATACTCAAGAGGGGTGAGACCACAGGGAAGGTTGTCGATCTGCTTGCTCACTTGTTCATACATTTATTCACTCACTCATCCATTCTTCTATTCATCTATTCAATCAATTATTCATTCATTAATCCATCCATTTATCCATCTATCCGCAGTACCATCCATTTTTCCAATCATTCATTTGCTCATTCATCCACACATCCATCCCACCTTTTCAGATCCAGTCAACGTGCTTCACGTTCGACAGTCGCTGGGTGGCGGTGACGACGGTTCACGGCACGACCCACGTCTTCCCCATCTCGTGCTACGGGGGGGGCCCTGCCACTAAACGGACCCACATGTCGCCCAGGGTCGTTTCTCAGTCCAGTCGCTTCCAACAGAGCGCAGGTCTCGATGACACCAAGGAGCATCTGAGGAGAGCAAGCGGAAGTTCTGGAGTTGGGGGGAGGGATAGCCCTGGAATTTTGATGGGGGCTGCTGCGGCCGTAGCTGCTTGTAACACTCCTAGCGCTAGTCCAGGTTCGTTGATGTTGTGTTTGTGTGTTTGCATGTTTGTGTGTTGTTTGCATGTTTGTGTGTTGTTTGCATGTTTGTGTGTTGTTTGCATGTTTGTGTGTTGTTTGCATGTTTGTTTGTTCTCTTTCGTAAATGCGCTGCAAGCAAGTCCAGACTGGTCTACTAAATAAAAGTGTTGTCGTTGAATTGTTAAAATGAGTCGCGAAAATGTTGAAAACCTCTTCATCAGCTCACAAAGCACAAGAACGACAGAAGCAGCAACAGCTGCAACTGCTGCTCAACAATTTCAACAACTCCCGCTTGGCTCCCTATCCTCAACCAATCACGATCAATCCAGCTGTACAAATCCGCCAATCATATCTCTTCATCGATCCTGGCATTGTTTCCATGTCGACAGCTAGTAACGCGGCTTCATCGTCGACGACCTTATCAACCTCGTCGACGTCTGCGTGTCGAAAAATTTCACCTGAACCAGTAAATGTGGCGTGCTGCTTTGCGACGAGCAGAGTGCTCAACATGGGCAGTCCATCAGTTTCCAGGGAGCGTTTGAATGGTTAGTCGGTTGTTGAAGATGAAGGAGATGATGTGACACGAATGTGAATGACACGCACACACGCACACAAACAAACACCGACACACACACAGAACTACAGCTGCCACCACTGGATTCCTTGTACATAACAACAAGCATGGGAGTTCTGACTGAATACATGCTGACTGTGAAGCCGAAGGCCACCACTACAGACAAGATTCCTGACGACTCCCCCATCGAGGTCCAAGCAGTGCCCAAACTGCAGTGGAGTTTATCCAGGTACGTCGTTTTTGTGCTTGCCCGGCTCTAATCATCAATGACCCGATGACATATCACACACACACTCACACACACACACACACACATACACACACACATACAAACACATAATAGATATCAGATATCTATCAATGAGTGAAGTTGTACAGTATCTATCTTTCACTCTCTCTCTCTCTCTCTCTCTCACACACACACACACGCACTCACGCACACAAACACGCAATAGATATCTATCAATGAGTGAAGTTGGTCTGCCACTGTCGCCAAGCAGTCCCTTGCTATCATGCAATCGTCTGTCGTCCGAGCCCTCAACGCCAACTGGTCAGTTGCTTGGTTGCTCGATTCTGATTGGTTGGTTGGTCTGATTGGTTTCTTGATTGATTGATTGGTCAGAAAACTGATTTGAGTCATTCAATGAATGAGAATCCTTCATAATTAAACTTTCTTTGAATTCGTTCAACAGCTCAGAGAGAAAAGCAGAAATCAAGGCCTGAATCGCTTCACCCACAGCAACGACAGAAACAACAGCAGCAGCAACATCAACAGCAGCAGCTGCTGCAGCAGCAGCAGCAACGAACGAAGTTGCACAGCATCAGTGGACCAATCCTCATGCCTGGACAGAAGAAAATTATCGAAGACTCGTGCGAAGAAGAATGGCCCTCTCAGGTTTTTTTGTTATTGTTGTTATTATTGTTATTTGTTATTGTTATTATTGTGGTTTTTGCAGGTTGAGATGGTAACACACGCTCCACCTCACCGCTATCTCTGGATGGGACCTCAGTTCACTTTTAAACCTTATGTTGAGACTTGTCCGCCGTCTTCTTTTGCAGACGACGACGTCGGTGGCGACGATGGCGGCGTCGGGGCCGATGTCTTCAACGTTCGACATCTAAGGTTCGTCTTATCTGCTGGTTTTTGTGTGCGCGTTCGTTTTACTCTAAGATAACTTCACAAGTTCACGCGTTCGTTTACACATTCTCTCATTCACTCATTCTTTCTTGCACTCATTCCCTGACTCACTTACTCATCAAAATATCTTCCAGCTCTTTACAGAAAAAATCTCAGCGGGTAAAAGTATCAGCAGCAGCAGCAGCAACCACAGTTGCTACTGTTACTACCACCTCATCACTGCAGCCGTCGTCTTCATCGTCGTCGTTAGTCCTGACGAGCAGAGCAAGAGGGAATAGTGAATCCCATCCAACTTCTTATAAAAATTATCTCGAAACTGGTTGGTGGTGATAATGATGATTGGTGGAGGTTGTGTGGTGGTGATGAGCATGAAGTGCTATGCTGTGTTTGATTCTATAGCCTAGAAAAGCATTAATGCAAAAAGTGCAATCACATATACTCACAATCAGGTAGCTATCCTGACCAGTCAGGTTTCAACACCCGATGGTTTGACACCGCCTTCTTCGGTCAACTGACCAATGAGAGTCGAGAAGCTGAGGAACGAATCAGAGCCAGTTTAGAAGAGGCCATACAAGATGAAGCCGTGGTTGGTGCCCCTTGTTCTTCTGTGGGCGGTCCTACGTTAGCCCCGCCCCCTTTACCGACCAGTTACGATAATGATGACGACGGTGACGACGATGATGTTGCAGTTGTCGGTGTTGATGATGATGTTGTTGCGTATGATGACGTCGCCTATGATGATGAGGATGAATATGAGTATGATTATTACCGGCGCAACACGAAGGACTCTGTATAAAATTAACTAACCGCACATAAATATTTGTCTGTCTGTCTCTTTGTCTGTCTGTCTGTATGTATGTCTGT
>NW_008703893.1:3466043-3486043 GCF_000326865.2 Helobdella robusta
TTTAAATATTTATATTTATAATTAACACTGTTGTAAATATTTTATCATTCATGGTTGATGACGTGATGGTTCGATGGTTAAGGTGTCTGACTTTGATGTTGTAGTTGTCGGGTTTAAATGCAGGGCTTATAAAATACCAAAACACCGATACAATGGTGTATTATAAAGACTATCGGCAAACGGTCACTCTTTGTATACAGATAAATACACGTGAATCATTTGTATTTGTGTTACATTGTTTGGTTTTTTGTATTCATACAGCTAGATCTTAAAGAGAAATATGATGGACCAATTAGATGCTTCGAACAATTTGGAGAGAACCAATGAGGATGTTGCTTTTAAAACCAGTTTGAAAGTTGCAGGTTAGATTTGAAGGTACTCAATAATTAGCGTTGGTATTTTTTGTTTACGTTTGCAAACAGCCAATCAAACTGCGCAAATTCATAAAGGTCAAAATCAACAAACAAGACGGCGTTCATCATCGTCACTAAGAGAAGCAACTTCCGGTATGACGTCATCGTGGAAACTGAAATATAAAGATTTCCTTCCGCTCACAAACGAAACGACTAATTTGGCTTTCTGGGAACGAGCGGATTCTTTTCAGTAAGTTAGGCTGTCAAAATTGCTAAATACATTACCCAACTACCAATTCTAACGCCAAGCAATACAATGCAAACATCAAAAGCAAGCTAGTAGATCAAGCTAACCAGTGGTTGAAAAAATCACCGGAAGTCATGGTGACGTCATGCGAGTCAGTCACGTGGGTGTCACATGACCGGAACTTGCTGGGAGACGGAGAGATGATGATGTTGACGAAGAGCGTTAAAGAGAAATCGTGCAGTTATTATGTGAGAGGGTTAAGGTGAGTTTGCCTGCGTGTGTACGTGTGTGTGCGTGCGTGTGTGTGTGCGTGCGTGCCTGCGTGTGTGCGTGTGGAAACATTTAATTACATCAACAACAGCATCAACAAAAACCGCGAAAAAAAATTTCACATGCCAAAAGATTGTACCTACGCGGGCACTATATTTCAAACACTCCATTCTCAAGACACACATTATATGTATTCCCAACTTTTTGTCGTCATCACTTCATCATCATCATCACCATCATCATCACCATCATCATTACATATGTCATCATCATCATCATCGTCGTCATCATCATCGTCGTCATCATCATCGTCGTCATCATCATCAACATCATCGTCATCTTCACCAGAATATGGCTCTCTCCAAACACATCGAAACAACAACAGCAGCCACAAAAAACATCATCATCATCATCGACATTGAGCCACGTGACGACAAGTCACGTGTCCTTTCATGACGTCATACCTGATCACGGTAATGATTCTGTTCTTGATCTTCTGGCAAAGGCCAATCAGAAACTGATGAGTCGCAGTCTGAAAGGTACAAACCTACCTTAAAATACACACACTCACACACACACGCACACACACACACATACAAATACAAATACACACACACAACAGCACACACACAACAGCACACGTTAAAACTTCTGGAATTCGCACACGACAATAGGGAATTTGGTGACAGTAGAAACAGTGAACGTGCCAGTGTTGAAAGCGGGAAGTGGCAGTGGCAGTGGTGGCGGCAGCAGCAGCAGCTTCAACGCATCCATCACCAGATGGAGTGAAAAAACAGACGACGACAGTACGAACGTTTTCATCCTCAGGCTCTTCATGGTGAAAGAGGCCCACCAATATCACTACCACCATCAACGAAGATTCAGTCTCAGCCACCAGAGACCGCCTAAGCTAGGTCGGTCTAGAGACATTTCGATTGGTCTATCTAGGTGTCTAGTCTACAGTTGCAACGACTGGGTTTGAATGCAAGAAAATCCATCCATACCTGTTGTTGTTGTTGTTGTTTTTGTTGTAGGCACTGTTGTTGTGGTAGACATTTCTAACCTTTGCTTGCATGCACGCGTTTGTAGAAAATTGTATTAAAAAATGTGTCTATGAAGCTACGCGTTAGGCGCTAAATAAATGAAAAAATTTTCGTTTCTCTGTTCGGTTGAACACAGTTATAAAGGACATAGTACCGATGAAGCGTGACGACGACGAGTTCGAGTCTTACGAAGATTTCGAGACCCTGGTTGATAGGGCGAACGTCTGGATGAAGGAGAACAAGAAGAACATAGCCAGGCTCCTAACCATGCAGTCTGTCATGGTGATGAAAGATGATGGTGAGGATGATGATGACGATGATGATGACGATGATGATGACTATGATGATGATGATGACGGTTTTGAGGGTGATGAAGATGATGATGCCGACAATAAGAATGATGGTGTTATAACGATAACAATAACAATAACAATAATAATAACAAAAATAATAACAACAACAACAATAATAATAATAATAACAAAAGGTCCCCAAGAAAGCATAGGCAACAGTTGTAAATACTACATGCCGGGGATTAACAATCCTTCCATCGTCGAGTTTTTCAGGCTGTTGAGAATTGTTTATTTTGAAAATAACCGTCCCCAAACTGAAAACAACAACAACAACAACAACAACAATAATAATAACAACAATGACGATGATGATGATAACAACAATAATAATAATAATAATTTGCTGATGAATTTAAGTAGCAACGGTAATAAGAGCAATTTATTGCAGAATAAAAATAGTAATAATAATAAGGGTAAT
Source organism: Helobdella robusta (assembly GCF_000326865.2). Taxonomy (NCBI): domain Eukaryota; kingdom Metazoa; phylum Annelida; class Clitellata; order Rhynchobdellida; family Glossiphoniidae; genus Helobdella; species Helobdella robusta. The sequence goes on from NW_008703893.1 coordinate 3,468,728, forward strand.
AAAAATAAGCCGACGACGCTAATTACTAAAACGCTAACTCTGCCATTCCTGATCGAAACATTCTCACCGGAAGTTGTCTGCAACAACAGCAGCAGCAACAACAGCAAAGATGGCGGAGGTGATGGATGTGTCAAGTTGGAAAAAGTTGAAAAGATGAAAGACCTCTTCGCTAAAGTTATGGCCTACCTTAGAAATACCGGTTAGTTGTAGTAGTAGTAGTAGTAGTATTATTAGTAGTAGTATTAGTTGTAGTAGTTGTTGTTGTTAATGTTAATGTTGCTAAGCCAGTGGTATTTTTATTTTTGTTTTGTTTTTCAAAACTTCTGTTTTCAAAATTCATTGAGGAGCGCTGTTGAACATCGCGGAAATAGCGCTTTATAAGCTAATTGATTGATTCATTGATTGAATGAATTCGTGACGTCATTAATAAATTAATCGACTGATGATAGAATGAATGGTTTTTATCGTTCTCTTTTACTCTCTCTCTCTCTCTCTCTCTCTCTCTCTCTCTCTTTCTTTCCTCCTCTTTCTTTCTCTCTCTCACCCATTCTTTTTCAACCAATCATGTTTCACGCACGCAACATTAACAGCAAATACATTCGCATCGACAAACAACAAGTTAGTATAACGTCGATCAATTGTCTAAACCACACACGCACACACACACGCACACACACACATATACACATATATACAAGCACACACACGCACACACAGACATGTATACACACACACAATATACACAATATACATACACACAGGCATACACACATATATACACACATAAAAGCACATTCACAAATACACGTACATATGCACGTACACACGCATACACACATACAAAATGTTAAACGACAATAAAGTAGAAGACAGGGAGGACAGTAAAGAAGCTGAAAACTGCTGCTTAATTGGACAGGAATGATTATCTATGTTGTTGTTGTTGTTGTTGTCGTCGTCGTTGTTGTTGTCGTCGTCGTTGTTGTTGTGTTGTTGTTGTCGTTGTTGATGTTGAGGATATTGATGATGATGTTGTTGTTGTTGTTGATGTTGAAAATATTGATGATGATGTTGTTGTTGTTAATGTTGAGGATATTGGTGATGATGATGTTGTTGTTGAGAAAGATATTGATGATGTTGTTGTTGTTGTTGTTGAGGATATTGGTGATGATCATTTTCTTTCCTAGGCTGTGATGTGTTGGGCGTAGAGACGGTTTTGAACCCGATGCAAATGTACATCGATGGGGATGCCCTGAGGCAGCTGTACGCTGATCAAGAAATTAAATTTCTATTCACAATCAGGTTGGTTGGCTGATCGATTGATTGATTGATCGATTGATCGGCCGATTGATTGAATGAATAAATGAGTGAATGAATGAATGATTGATTGATTGATTAATTAATTGATTGATTGATTGAGCTAATGATTTTTTGAATTATTGATTGGTAGTTGGTTGGCTGGATAGTTCATCGATTAATTGATTAACTGATAGAATGGTAGATTGATTTGTTGATTTACTTATTAACTAGTGAATTGATGAATTAGATGAATGACTGAATGAATAGATAAATGAATTGGTAATGATATATTGTAACGTAGTAGTAGTACAAGAAGTATAAGAAGTAGCAGAAGTAGCAGTAGAAGAAGTAGCAGTAGTAGCAGTAGAAGAAGTAGCTGCAGTAGCATTAGAAGAAGTAGAAGTAGTAGCCACAGCAGCAGTAGTGGTTTTAATAGCCGTCTAGTAATTAAAATTTACGCATGTTTTGCACAATCTTATGAAATAAAATGAAAAAAATCTCTGAACACTCTTGGCAACGAGAAATGTTTGTTTCGCAAACAATCGTGAAAGCACGCACTCACATGCACACATATACATACAAACATACATGCAAACAAACATACATACATACAAACATACATACATACACACGGCGACACTATAAGTACAAAAAAAATTTTGTCTGCAAACAAACTACAAGTCCTATAAACCTAAGCAAACAATTTTACTAGGGAATAAAAAATAGAAAAACTTAGGATTGCAGAAATGTACAAACATACACACATACAAACATACACATTCACACATACAAACACATACATACATACAAAGAAACACATAAAGCCAGACAACAGCCAGGTAGGGCAGGCAGTATTCATTGATACATAGTTTTTGAATTGAATTAATTTATTTTCAATAGTGTAAGATGAATAAACGAGCGATAGATATGTGTGTGTGCGTGCGTGAGTTTGTGTGTATGTATGTATGTGTGCGTGCGTAAGTATGTGTGTGTGCGTGCGTGTGTGTGTCGTCTCGAAACGGAAACAGGTATTTCATAGTTGCCATTGGTAACGAACACCACCCAGGTGGATAAAAATTTATATACAATGATGGGACTTTCATTGTTTAAAATATGACGGATGATTGGTGGATGGCTTGGTTGACTCCTCTTTTGATTGGTTGCCTGCTTTTTTATGTAAAATAATAATTGTTTTTGATTGGTGGTTGATAAAACATTGACACTTTAGAAACAATTGACATCCAATCACAAACCAGGTTATATTTAACTTGCCAATCAAACCAGCCTAACGACCCAGCTAGATCGGCAAGAAGGGCTTCTTTCAATCCGCCAGCCAATCAGCAATTAGACATCGAGGTCAACGCCGACAAATCAACCAATGAGAGAAGGCCCTTGTTTTTGCGAAATGTGGTTGGTCGGCAGTTTAAATACAGGTAAACAATATAAATTACGTCAATGAGTAATTAATTATGTTAACGAGTAACTAATTATGCTAATGAGTAGTTAATTATGCTAATTTATGACGGGGCTGGCAAAGAATAAAATAAATATTCAACAGGTGGTTGGTTCTTGCGATATCTGCTTTCACATGCATGACGATCATCGTCATCGTCTCCGTTGTGTACAGCAATCGGTGATGATGACGATGAAGAAAATGATGATGATGATTGTGATGATGATTGTGATGATGATGATGATGATGATTGGGATGTGGATGATGATAATGATGATGATTTTTTTTTTCTAGTCAATGTGGTGTTCATTATTCAAGTTCTGAAAAATGCTGTAGTTAACTTCCATTCGCTCCGTAGATATCATTCAATCGTTTTTCTCACTCACTCACTCACTCACTCACTCACTCACTCACTCACTCACACACTCACTCACTCAATCAATCAATCAATCAATCAATCAATCAATCAATAATTTTTTATTCCCAGCCTTAGATGTATTGTCTTTTTCTGCAAATTTTATATCAACTGCTCACAGATTACTCAATCTTATTTCATATCCCCTTTAAAACGAGGCAATGAATTTTCGTTTCGCCCCATTGTGAATTATGAATTGTGAATAGTGAATTCTGAATATTTGATCAACATTTGTTTTGATCTATTGGTTTAATTGCTTGCAGTAACTTGTTACATCTTCCGTTGGTTTATTTAAAAAAAATAAATAAATAAATGTTATATATACACATGGATAAGAAATGACAGAATATAAAGTGAAAATGAAAGTAGAAAGAACTAAATAGATAGTAGTGCAGTTGTCCGGTTAAGTTTCGAATTTGCATGTGTGTGTGTGTGTGTATGTATGTGTGTACGTGTGTGTGTGTGTGTACCTTTGTGTGTTCATTCTGTATTTATAATTCGTCAGTTTAATTTTGAGAAGAAATCTGAAAAATAAAATAATGAAACCGAAATAAAAAATTATATAAACGTACAATAAATGAATGAGTGAATGAATGGATGGATGAATGAGTGAGAAGATGAACGAATGGATGGATGAATGGATTGATGGATGGATGGAGAAAAAGAAATATTTACAGAAAAATGATAACTAAAATAAATGTAAACAAACATGCTCTCTTTTGAAGGTTTCACTCATAGCCACTTAGTATCGACGCGAAGTTCTCCACATTGTAATAATTATTTTTTAATCATGCTTAGTATTATCATATAAAACAACAGCAACATCAACAACAACATCATCATCAACAACAACATCATCATCATCATCGTCATCAACAACATTATATATATATATATATATATATATATATATATATATTCTCATATAAGATCTATATATTTGATATAAGCATTGTATTAGTATGTACAAATTAAAAATTTAAGTGTGTCTGTATGTAGACGTGTGTGTGTGTGTGTGTGTGTGTGTGTGTGTGTGTGTGTGTGTGCGTGTTTGTATATGTATCTGTATGTATGTGTGTGTGTGCTTAAAGAAAATAGATGTGTATGTATGTATGCATGTATGTATGTATGTATGTATGTATGTATGTATGTATGTATGTATGTATGTATGTATGTATGTATGTATGTATGTATGTATGTATGTATGTATGCATTTATGTATGTATGTATGTGTTGTGTTTAAAAATAGAAAATTTAACTTAACTATAACTTGACTTAACTATATCTTTAATGACATTTTATTCAAAACATGACATATTCAATATACTAAACAACAATAACAAAACATAGTATATATATATATATATATATATATATATTCATATATATATATATGGAGATATATATATATATATATGTGGAGAAATATAGATTCAAGTTCTTAACTATTGTGATGTCCGCACTAAGTTTTTTTTATATTTTCTTCAAGTCATCATCGTCATTTCAAACGGATAGGAGGATGGATAATAATAACAACAGCAAATAAAAGACAGCAATAATAACAATAATAATAATTATTATTATAACAATAATAATAATTGTTATTATTATAACAATAATGCTAATTATAATTTTAAAACTGCAGCCGTGAAAAGATAGTGATTAAAATGTTTATCAGTGGTGGAAATAGCCGAATCAATGAATAATATAACTAATTAATTATAAATAATTACACAACTAATTAATAATAAATAATTACATAACTAATTAATAATAAATAATTACTATAATTATCTATATTATTGTTGTTATAAAAAAAATAATAATTGAAATATTTTACAAAAATTAACAGGCGTAGAGTTTAGTAGAAATACTGTACAATACTTAATTAGTATATACGTAGTATGTATGTTCGTTTGTATGTACGTTTGTATGTGTGTGTGTGTGTGCGCGTGTGTGTGCGCGTGTGTGTGTGTTTAGAGAGACGCACTAGATAATATTGAAAAAGTAATGGACCAGGTATGTTCGTAATGCTTATTTATCCATTCATTCGATCTTTTTTCCGTCTATCCATTCATTCATTCATTCATTCGTTCGTTCATTCATTCATTTATTCATTCGTTCATTCATTCATTCATTCCTTCGTTCGTTCGTTCATTCGTTCATTCATTCATTCATTCGTTCGTTCGTTCATTCATTCATTCATTCGTTCGTTCGTTCATTCATTCATTCATTTCTCTTTTTTAACTTTAACCAACCAACAAACAAACCAGCCAACCAATCAAACTTCACATACACTCCACTTCTCCCACCAAGGGCCGACAGGTGTAAGGTAGAAATATTTGTTGGCACACGACCACACGTAGAGGATGTCATTAACAAGCATGTATATTTTTCTGGCTCTGCAAGTAATCAATCAATCGATCGATCAATCAATCAATCGGTCGGTCGGTCGGTCGGTCGGTCGGTCGGTCGGTCGGTCGGTCGGTCAGTCAGTCAATCAATCAATCAATCGGTCGGTCGGTCGGTCGGTCGGTCGGTCGGTCGGTCGGTCAGTCAGTCAATCAATCAATCAATCGGTCGGTCGGTCGGTCGGTCGGTCGGTCGGTCGGTCGGTCAGTCAGTCAATCAATCAATCGGTCGGTCGGTCGGTCGGTCGGTCGGTCGGTCGGTCGGTCAGTCAGTCAATCAATCAATCAATCGGTCGGTCGGTCGGTCGGTCGGTCGGTCGGTCGGTCAGTCAATCAATCAATCAATCAATCAATCAATCAATCAATCAATCAATCAATCAATCAATCAATCAATCAATCAATCGATCGATCGATCGATCGATCAATCAATCAATCAATCAATCAATCAATCAATCAATCAATCGATCGATCAATCAATCAATCGATCAATCGATCAATCAATCAATCAATCGATCAATCAATCAATCGATCAATCAGTACAATCATAATCACTAAAATGACTGACCCATATGACGAGTGTACAGATGAGATGCCAGTAGTTACAACATCCGGGTACTCGTCAGTCACCAGGGTTGTAAAGTACTGTCGGATCTCCATTCTATTCTTACATGGGTGACCTAGATAAATGAGGGATTGAGTAGAGATGAGTGAGTGAGTGAATGAGTGGGTGAGTGAGTGAGTGAGTGGATGAGTGAATGATTGAGTAAATAAATAAAATATGAGTGATTAGATGGAGGAGAGAATGGACAGGAAATAAACTAATTTTTACTTTCCGCTCCGTGGATCCACTTGCACATCCAAAACTGGAAAGAAAGGAATGAAACAAAATTATTACCTTCCTTTCTTTATGCTAAGCATCAACACCATCACCGTTACCATCATCATCACCATCACCACCACCACCACCATCATCATCATCGTCGTCATCATCATCATCATCATCATCGTGACTGACGTAGGGTCCTTTGAACATGAAAAATAGTGATCCAGCATCGGAGAAATATGCAGCGTCGATGGGGGTAGGAATTGAAATGGGTTCATTCTCGGTGTGGAAAATATCCGTCAACTTCTTGGGCCACCCTTCAGCAACATCGTTGTCAGTCTCGCGGAGCATGTAAATGTACTCACCTGAGAAGTGGAAAGACAGTTTGGAGGATTGATCATTTAGTTGCCGATCAGTCAAACAGCCAATTAAACAATCAAACTGCCAATCAGCCAACCAATCAGCCAATCAGCCAACCAACCAACAAAACAAACCAACCGGATATAACATAAGTATCGATGAATCCGTATCTTTTTTCGCGAGCATTCGTGAACATGGCATCGACTCTACGAATGGGCCGCCCAAATCTGAAGGGCCCATCGTTGACCTCATTGTGTAGGAAGAGGTTGTTGTTCTTGCTCGCGATGGACACGGGGTCCCCAAGTCTGGTCCTGTTCAGCGAGCTCATGAACAGCCACATCTTCTCGCCGCGGAAGAAGTACGTGTTGTAATGAAACTGTTTCTCAGTCAACGACTTTGAAAGAAATTATGACGGTAATTATTATAATATTACTATAATTATTAATCCTTTTAAATCGTTATTAAATAATTTAGATTATGGCGGTAATTATTATAATATTACTATAATTATTATTCCTTTTAAATCGGTATTAAATAGTTTAAATTATGACGGTAATTATTATAATATTACTATAATTATAATTTCTTTTAAATCGTTGTTAAATAATTTAAATTATGACGGTAATTATTATAATATTACTATAATTATTATTCTTTTTAAATCGTTATTAAATAATTTAAATTATGACGGTAATTATAACAATATTAAAAATTAGTATTCCTTTTAAATCGTTATTAAATAGTTTAAATTATGACGGTAATTATTACAATATTACAAATTATTATTCCTTTTAAATCGTAATTAAATAATTTAAATTATGACGTTAATCACTACAATACTATTACCAATTATTATTCATTAAAAATCGTTATTAATTAATTAATTTAGACAAATAATAAGTGAGGTAATTAGATGGATTACCCAGTAAATGAAATCGAAGACAGCATCAAAAGTTCCTGTACAATGGCCGTACAAGCCTTTCATGGCACTCCTGTCCGTCTCGCTCAGCTCCAGCTGCTACTCATATTCAATCATGATCATAATAATGATTGTAATTAGAACGCTAATTATTAGTTGTGACAGTAGAATAGAAGTAGTTGTAGCAGTGGTAGTAGCAGTGGTAGTAGCAGTAGCAGCAGCAGCAGTAGCAGCAGCAGTAGTAGCAGTAGCAGTAGCAGTAGTAGTAGTAGAGAGTTAGTATGGTGCAGCTGTAACTTCAGTAATAAAATTTATGATTCAACATTTGTCACAGTATTAATAGCTACTATAATTTCAAATAATTATAATTATAACTACTAAAATTATGACAGGATTAATGGTAGTTACAAGAATTGAAATATAGCCCAGGAACATACGGCGTTGTTAGTGGGGTGCCTGTAGATGGGGTACATGACTGAGTCCTCATACTCAATGTGGGAGAGTCCTAGGACGTGTCCAACCTCATGCACGGCTACCTAAGTTGTAGTAGGTAGTAGTAGTAGTAGTAGTAGTTGTAGTAGTAGTAGTAGTAGTTGTTGTTGTTGTCGTAGTTGCAGTTACTTCTTTAATATTCCTTCATTCAATTTTTCATTCGTCAATCAAACGTCGACTCCTTCTTCTATTCACTCCTTTCATTTACCGATCAATCCTTCAATCACCAATCAATCCATGCATTCATTCAACCATTCATTTATCCTTCTTCCAATCATTTCTTCACTCCATCAGTGAAGAAATCACTTCACTCCATCTTCACTCTTTCATCACTCAACCAGTACATCCATCAGCCAGCCGATCAGCCAGTCAACCTTCAGCAAATGAACTTGACTCTCATCTCCCAGATCAACAGTTTCTTGGAAGTTTTCATCGGAATCAAAGTGGATGTCGCCAGTGGCCCATGAATGTGCAATATCGCCCCTTGGCCCGTCAAAAGCTCTTTCACAAGCCACATGATCGCCTATGTGTGTGTGTGTGTGTGTGTGTGTGTGTGTGTGTGGTGTGTGTGTGTGTGATTGAGGATGGATGGATTGTACGGACGAGATGATTGTATTTTCTTAACTATATTACGTGAATACGTACCTCAACTACGTTTGCATGTATGCACGTTTTATATATTTGGCTTTATATTTTGTATATTTATTTGTATACATCCGTTTGTATGTATGTTTGTAGGTTCGCATCTGTTTGTATATATATATATGTTTGTATGTGCATGAACACACGCCTGCAAACTCTTCATTTCTAGAATTTTTTCCTCCTTTAAAAGCTTCACGGCATGCGTTTAAATTAGCAAACAAAAAATTCCATACTTTTTGCTACGTGTGTGCGTGTGTATGTATGTTTGTACGTATTTGTGTATGTACGTGCGCATGTGTGTATATATGCATGTATGTGTGTGTGTATGTGTGTGTGTGTAGGTGTGCACTTTGTAACTCACTGTTGCAATTTCCCTCTCAAGTATCTCATATTATATATGTGATAGAAATCTGAAGCTATTTATTCTTTCAAAGTCGATACATACAGACTTCTGGATGAATATACAAACAAACATACATACATACATATATACATACATACATACATACATACATACATACATACATACATTCAAACAAACATACAAACATACATACATCCATACACACAAACATACAAGCTTATCTCTCCTATCATTTATTTACGAGAATGGCTTGCCTAACCTGGAGGTGCTTTTTTTTCTCGTTTTGCCATAATTGTATTTTTTGCTATTCGGATGTTTTTCATATTATTTTTCATTTTTTTTTGTTTATTTTTTATGATTTATTAAAAATCATGGAAATAAATAAGAAAGATTGGTAAGAAAAATATGAGAAAAAGGAGCCAAAAAAGCTAATAAAATAAAAAAAAAATAATGAAAAAAATCTTCTATATCATTCAATCTTCTATCTTGGGAACGATTTATGCCAAGTGTTAGAGGCGCACACACGTACAAACACATACACCCACAAACACACTCATGCACACATACAAACACACACGCGAAAGCCCGCAAGCATACAAACAAAATCATTCGTAAAGATACACATAAAACTAGAATTTATATGTTAATATAAAATCCTGTATTTTCTTTTACTGCTTTCATTCTTAAATTTTTTAAATTATTTAGTTTTTCGAATGCATTTCTCTCTCTCACACCTCTCACTCTCTCTCTCTCTCTCTTCATCCAAGCGTACACACACACATACATACATACAAATAAACAAACATACACACACACACACACACACACGTATAAATGCAAACAACATGCATTCATCTTTAACTCGCGCCATGCAATCATCTCGGTTCCGATATGAAAAATTTTGAAAAATTGACGAAAAAATGAATAAATGTAACGATAACCAACCACATAGCAGCAGTAGTAATGATAATGATCGCAACAAATATATAGAGAATGAAAAGTAAACTTAATTTAAAAGTAATAAACGCATTATTTATTAAATTTTTTTTAAATCTTTTTTCATTTCTCCACAAAAATTGAACTTGCAAATTCATTCGTATTCTCCGTCATAAGCCATCAAGGAAAGATTCTTTAATTTTTGTTTTTAAATCTGCAAATCTAATTCTATAACAATGATAAAAAGAAACATTTAGAATGGTTATAACGAAGAACCCTCTAAACAGTTGCAAAGCATGAATTAAAAAGTAAAGTCAGCAGTAACTGTTCGTCAGGCTGCAAACATCCTGACGATATTATTCTGCTATTTAGCTGCCCTAGCAACCCTACACATCTCACGGTGATAAATCTCTGGCGAAGCCAGGTTGCTGTAGCCAACTGGCTACAGCAATCCTGTCTGGATTACTCTGGCGAAGTTTGAAGCGGGGCAACAACTACAACAACATCGACAACAACATCGACAACATCATCATCAAAAACAACATCAACAACAACAACATCATCAACAACAAAATTTTCAAGTAACAAAGCAAGAGATTCCGAATCATTAAAGATAACGATATCAACAACATCATCATCAACAACATCATCATCAACAACAACAACATCAACAACAAAATCTTCAGGTAACAAAGCAAGAGATTCCGAATCATTAACAGATAAATAAACAATTTATATTGCCATAAGCATCTTTTCGTGGAAAATCTATAAACGAACGAACACACACACACACGCGCGCGCACACACACACACAAATATACACACACACACACTACACACACACGTACAGACAGACAGACAGACATAAATAAACATACGTGCATACACAAAGGACATTATCATAAACATTGCCGAAACTAACTAATGGCGATATAAACAACAAAAACATCATCACGCACGCAATTATTAGTATTATTGTTGTTGTTGTTATTAATGTTATTATTCTCTATTGTTGTTGTTGTTGTTGTTATTTTTTATTGTTTTTTTATTGTTATCTTTTATTGTTGTTTTTTTTTGGTGTAACTTTTAAAAATTATTTCCTTATCAACGTCATCACTCGCACATCCGTAATCGTCGACGTCATCGTCGTCGTCACTATCATCATCATCATCATATCTTCTTCTTCTTCTTCTTCTTCATCATCATCATCATCATATCTTCTTCTTCTTCTTCTTCTTCATCATCATCATCATCATATCTTCTTCTTCTTCTTCTTCATCATCATCATCATCATATCTTCTTCTTCTTCTTCTTCATCATCATCATTATCATCATCTTCGTCGTCATCATCGTCAGCATCGTTATCATCATCAGCATTATTTTCTTATCAAAATTTTTCAAGATTTTCAAGTCTTCGTTCTAAAAAAAAGTGTTCATTCAGCTCGTTGTTTTCTACAAAAGCAAAAAGACAACAGCATCAACATCAACAACATCAACAATAACAACATCAACATCAACAACAGAAACATTAACATCATCAACAACATCAACAATAACAACATCAACAACAACATCAACATCAACAACAACAACATCAACAACAACAACATCAACAACAACTACAAAGACATTAAAACCTCAATGGAGGCAATAATAATAATCATTGCATCATTCATGGAAAGCCTTTTCCGAGAAATCGCACAGCCGAAAGCAAAGAAAAAAAATATTTTTATTTACCAATGAAATATAAATGAAGATAATTTCACCCATAAAAATGTAATTTAATATCAATTTTCTCTATCTACAGACGTTTAAATTTTATTCCATTCTTTTCAAAAAACACAAAATTTTGAAAACCATCGTGAACCGTCATCATCATTGTTAATATTATTATAGTTATTATTATTATTTTATTACTATTATTATTATCATAATTATTATTTAAATTTCCAGACATCCAGCCAATGTAGTTATTGGGGAAAAAAATCCTCCAATGCTTACCCCACAAGACCATCAACTAATGAGATTTTTTATTACTTCGAAGTTGTTTTTTTACAAGAAAAAAAACATTAAGAATAATAACAATAAAGATAATAACTGTCATAATAATAAATATTATTAATTATTAATTTCATTATTTTATATAATTTTAAAGATCATGCAAGATTGAAAAGTTCTCAGGCGTCAGGCAAGCCATCTGACTGACGTGCAACTGCCGGTGAAGGACGAGAAACGAAAATGTATAGAAAAGTAGAAATAATAAGTTACTATTAATATTATTATTATATTATTATTATTATTATTATTGTTATTATTTTTCTTTATTATTTCCGAAATTACTACCAATACAATCAAAAAAGGCATAATCGCATACATCCTACATATATGAATACATAAAAACAGACAAACAAACCACAAACAAACCACAAACAAATACAAACAAACATACATACAAACGAACGAATAAAAAACAAACATGCAAATATACAAACACGAGCAACGAACGACAAAAAGTTATCAGTTAATTAATCACCGTGCAAGACATTGACAGTTTTATAGATAAGGGTATAGACGAAATAAATTAAAAAATATACACACACACAAACAACATACACACATACATACACACATACAATATAAGAATATACACACAGTATACATACACACGCACATGCAACACACACACATACATATATTCATTCCCATATCTACATTTATATAGCACTCTGTATAAACACACAGTGATAAATAACTGTTATTACTACTGTGATTATTATTATTATTTATATAATAATAATAATAATTATTATTATTATTATCATTATTAGAAGAAAAGTAATATAATACGTTTGCGCCATTATATATTTCCACAGTTCTTTTGCCATTTTTTCTCCAAAAAAGCCAAATAAAAATAATTTTAATAATTATAATTATTATTATTACTATAATTATTACCGTCAAATTTATAACGTGATAATAAAGTATTATTGAAATAATAAAAATAAATAATATAATAAAAAATGCATCTATGAATCATGTGTAGATAGATAGATCACGCAAGACAAAATTATGAAAAAGTATTAAAAATTATAAGGAAGTTTTATTTTTTTTAATGAAACACGATATCATTTTTATGTATGTATGTATGTATGTATGTGTGTTTGTTTGTTTGTTTGTATGTTTGTATGTTTGTTTGTTTGTTTGTATGTTGGCATGCTTGTATGTGTGTATGTATGTTTGTATGTGTATGTATGTTTGTATATTTCAATTTTTTACTAAATCAATTTTTTCATTTATTAATTTGTCTATTTTTGGATTTATTTATTAACTTTTTGCATGAATCATATGAAAAATACGTCATAAACAACGACAACAGCAACAACAACAACACCATTATCGTCATCATCAACAACAACATCAACAACAACATCAACAACAACAACAGAATAACATTTACGAGTTTGCATTTAAACTGCGGTTTAAAAGATATTACTGTTTGTTTTCTGATTATTTTAAGATGTTGTTATTATTATTATTATTATTATTATCATTATCATTGTTGTTGTTGTTGTTGATTTATTGTTATTATTATTATTTTTTTTGTTTTTTTTTGTCTTAGCATAGATAGGTAAAATATGGAAGAAGAGGGAAGAAGGTGAATATATGATTTATTTGATGAAACATCTAGCTAATTTGAGACGCAAAACATAACGTCGTCGCTTACTTTCCGTCATCATCTCCGTCATCATCTCCGTCATCATCTCCGTCATCATTATCATCTCCGTCATCATTATCATCGTCATTACGTACTTACATGTATTAACGTTTGTATTACGTATGTAAGTATGTGTGTGTGTGTGTATTTTAGTTTTGTTTTACCTATTCCTTGTCTGACTCTCTCTCTCTCTCTCTTTCTCTCACTTTCTCTTTTTCTCTCTTTCTATCTTTACGGTATCATTCATTTTTCCGTTTTGTCTCTCCATCCCTCTCTTATTCTCTCACTTACTTTTTCAAAACTATCTTACGTTGTTCTACATTTGTCTTTCGGTATTGCATCCTGTATGACTGCCTGATGTTCAGTATATTTGTGCGTATTGTGAAAATATCGTTGCGTATTGTTGAGGTACTGTTGCGTATTGTTGCGTATTGTTGAGATATTGCTGCGTATTGTTGCGTATTGTTGAGGTTTTGAGGTTTTCTTAAGATATTGTTGGGTTTCGTTGCGTATTGTTGAAGTATTGTTGGGCTCTGTTGCGTATTGTTAAAGTACTGTTGAGTATTGTTGAAGAATTGTTGCGTTTTGCTGCTTTATGTTGTGCATGTTCATGTTTTTTATGTTTTTTTTTTTTTTGTATTCTCTCTCATCGCGAAATGTTTACATTAAGATTATGTTTGTTTCGTTTGAGACGATGCGACAAAACGTTTCTTATCAAACTTTTAATGCTACTACCACTAATACTACTACTACTACTACTACTACTACTACTACTACTACTAATAATAATAATAATAATAATAATAATAATAATAATAATAATACTACTATTGCTACTACTACTGCTGCTACTACTACAACCGCTACCACTGCTACAACAACAACTACTACTACTACTGCTACTACTACTACTACTACTACTACTGCTACTACTACTGCTACTGATGATACTACTGCTACTATTACAGTTTCAAAGTTAAACCACCGATAACTCTTTTTACTACTACTGCTACTACTACTGAATGCGTTTCATGTGAGTTAGTTATCTAAAAAGCATTATAGAATGCATTTGTGTTTAGTGTTATATACTTATGTGGCTGGCTACAATCAATCCCATCCAATTATTCCATCCCTTGCCTTTTCTCTCTCAATGTTTATATTTCTCGTGAACTTTTTTTAAATTTAAAATTACTTCCTTATTGGAATAATAATAATTGTGATAATATTTTTTAAAGAAATACTTATAAAAATAACGATAATAAATAATAAAATGGGACGAAAATTTCTTAGAAATGATTCAGAGTGAAAAATTTATGGCTTGGCGATTTTTAGTTTCAACATTTCTAGGAATCAAATTAGGACGGTGAACTAATAATTAAACGAACAAATGTAAACACCCTTACATAAATCACAAGGAATAAAAATCACAAACGAATGAGTGAACGAACGAATGTAAGAATGAACGAATGAATTAATAAATCAAAGAATAAATAAAAGAACAAATGAATGAATGAATGAGAAAGACTCACCATCAGCAAAGACAACCCATATCTCAGTATCTTGCAGTAGCCCGTCTTCATTTTCTTCAAACAACAGTGGCGTCACTTCACTCCAAATTCTAAAAGCCAACCGCAGCGCACTCCTCCTAGCATTCCTGTTGAGACTGTTGTGAGCTTCGTCTCTAAGTAGCATCCACTTAATCGGGATGATGGAGCCATCTTCGTTTTTCATGATTTTGAAGAGACGCTTCGTTATTCCATGCACCACCTTCTCTTCAGTTGGAACGCTGAAAAATGCGCTGCGCTTCTTGCGGATGTGTGGCTGTTGTGGTTGCTGCTGTTGTTGTCTATCTATGGTGTCGTCGTTTGAGTCGTTATCTTTAGGATTTATGACATCGTTGTTGTTGTTTTCGCTTTGTGAGTTCGAATTAGAATTTTTACTGTTAGTGCTGCTTGTGGAGTTGTAAATTTTAGTTAGAACGTCGCTGATTTGCACGTGCGGTAGAATTTCAGTAACTTTTGAAGTGTTTGAAGCGAGATCAATCTCAATTAGAATGGGTGTCTTGTGATCGTCCGCTGCTTTGGTCTTTATGTAATTCCCTTCAACATTCCTGACCATTTCCTCCTCCAGCTGCCACTGGTCGTGACGCCTGGTCAGCATCTTCGACTGGTGTTCGTAATCCTCTCTGCCGAACTCTCTCTTAGGTGACATGGCGTTCAGAGCTTCTAAGATATCTCTGTACTGTTTCGACCTGATCTTCAACGGGTTAAGATCGGCAAATAAATTCTCAACGCAATTGAATTCAAAAACCGAATCATCCAGAATGGCATTGGAGTTGTTGAGGTAGCCAGCGAACAACTCATCAACCGGCAGACCAGTTCGGTTGAAAACATCGCCCACCACCTGCCGACCAACACTTCGACGAAATAATCTTCTCTTTTGCTCTTCGCCGCCTTTGCCCGATAGAAATTTTGTTTGTGCGACATACTTGACATGTTCGGCTCTTGCTTTGTTAGATCTGAGGTTCTGCTGCTGCTTCATCTTGGCTATGTGCATCAGCGTGTCGCTCGCCTCGTGCTCTTCGGAGTCGGCGTTGCCGCAACGGCGTTTTCTGACGATCGTCAGCGTTGCCTTGTCTGGAACGCCTGTGACGTTCAGGTGAAATGACTTCTGCATCTTCTTCAGGGCATTCTTTTCTTGTTTTTTGCTGCAGAATGGCTTTGTAGGCGTTTTATTTTTTGGTGGTAGTGGTGGTGGTGTAGTTGCCGATTTTTTAATCGGCGGTAAGTTTTTTTGCGTGTTCGATCTTCGGTGTGACACATTTCCAGTAAGATAGGCATGAAGAGAAGATGCCATGTGGCGGAGAGATGGTTGTCGAGGAGAAAGTTTGTAGCTGTTGTCGTTACTACCGTTGCTGTTGTTAGCGTTTTTGTTGTTGTGGTGATGGTGGTGGCTTCTACTGCGTAAACCTGGAGGGGTTTGACGAGTTTTTGTTGCTGTGTGGGTTTTTGCCCTTTTTTTGTCAGTGTGATCTTTCGGCCTGCAGTCTTCCAGGTATCCATACTTGACTAAGTAGTTCTGTTGTGTTGTTGGGATTATCCATCGATCAATCAATTTTTCATTCTTCCATTAAATAATCATCATCAACACCCTCATCAACACCACCATTAACACCATCACCATCATCATTTTCTTCGTCTCCTTCTTCTTCATCATCTTCATCATCAGACAGTGTAGTATCTTAAAAATTCCCTCAATAAACATAAACACAAGAAGTTTTTCGAATGTTTAACATTGCAGTATTACAACTTAGCTATCTATCTAAACTAACATATAATAATAATAATAATAATAATAATAATAATAATAACAACTACGACAATAATAATAACAACAACAAGAATAATAAGGTAACTTAATAATAAGGAGCATTATGTGTTACATCATATTTCGCATCAAACTATTTATCTTTGCATACCATTTTTAATGT
>NW_008703893.1:3490313-3495313 GCF_000326865.2 Helobdella robusta
CTATTGCAGTTTCGATTTCTTTATCACTATTCTTGCTGATACAATTGTTATTGTCGTTACCATTACCATTGTTGTTGTTATTGTTGTTGTTGTTATTGTTGTTGTTATTGTTGATGTTTTATTCATGGGAAGTGAGATTACCTTATCTTTTAACTATTGAAAGTTGCGCGTTCGTTCGTGAGTACATGATGATGATGTTGTTGTTGTTGTTGTTGTTATGTTGTTGTTGACGATGATGTCATATTTATGTTGTTGTTGGCCTTGCATGAAAACGACAACCTCGATATCAACAACAACATTAGCAAAAACCATAGCAACAACAAAATAAATAACATCATCATCAACAATAACAACATCAACAGCAATATCAACAACAACAACAACAACAACAACAACATCAACAACAACATCAACAACAACATCATCATCAACATCAACAACAACAACAACGACAACAACAACAGCAAAACAGTCAATTTAAAACCGCAAAACTCAGCGTGCCTCACAGTTAATCACTACGTAAAATAGATTTCAACGAAATAATAACAACAACAATAACAACAACAATAACCACAATAATAACAACAAAAATAATAACAACAACAATAACAACAACAATAATAATAATAATAACTATAATATTTAAGAATAATAATGACACCACATATTAAACAAATGTAATTGGAGGCTTAACAGAGGTTATAGATTTACATTAGAGGCATGTATTTACATGTAACAAGAGTTATAATAAATGATAATAATAAAATAATAATAATAATAATAGACAATAATAATAATAATAAGGATGATGATGATGATGATGAAGATGACGATGAAATTATATTCCGGGTTTTTTTTTATTTAGTTACGTTAAACTTTCTTAATGGTGGTTGAGGAAAACATGAAAAAATGATTGATGAGATTTTGATGGTGGAGATGATGATGATGACGATGAAGAGAATGATGATGATGACGATGAAGAGAATGATGATGATGACGATGAAGAGAATGATGATGATGACGATGAAGAGAATGATGATGATGACGATGAAGAGAATGATGATGATGACGATGAAGATGACCATGATGGTGAGGTTGATGACAATTAAGATTGACGGTAATGGAGATGAATATGAATGTAAGAATGTAAGAATGAATGAATGAATGAATGAATGAATGAACGAACGAACGAATGAATGAATTGTTGCTTGCAATAGAAGACCGCCACACCACTTGAAAATAAAATTCAAATTGAAAGAGCGATCGAATTTCCAAGAACATTGCTCAATTAATTTTTTAATTAAAAGATAAATGAACGAACAAATAGAACAGAAATACATGAATGTATAATGGAATGAATACATTCCGACTGAATTAATGAATGAAAATATGAATGAATGATTGATTGAATGAATGAAATTATGCGTGCAATGAAAAAGTGATATGAATGAATAAACGAGCGATCGAAATAGCATACAAACAAGCAAACTAATGAATGCATGAATGAATGAATGCATAATGAATGAATGCATGAATGAATGAATGCATAATGAATGAATGCATGAATGAATGAATGAACAAAAAACAATCGAAAACACAGACGAACTAACGAAAAAACAACGAACGAACAACTAAACAAACATGATATTTAAATAACTAAACAAACACACTAACGTGTATATGGCTTGAGGCGAAACAGAGCCAAAAACAGCTTTTCTTTATAGCAAAGATACCAAATTTAATTTTTATATGTATCTCTGTACCTATCTATCTATCTATCTATAGTATCTATCTATCTATTTATCTACACACAACTTTCTTATCTTTATCAGTCTATATCTATCAAACCTTAGTTCTATAACTTATATATATCTTTCTCTATTTATTTGTTTACCCATATATCAGAATACCATATATATCTTGATACATATATAGATATATATTTATATAGCATCAGTTAGGTTATAATATGCTTTTGGATATCATTAGCTATCAGTGTTAGACAAAAAAAAACTCGATCCTGTATAAATAACAACAATTATTATTATTATAATTATAATAATTATTATTATTATTGCAAATAGATCTGTTCTTTATAACAATAAAACATGTCTGGATCAATTTTTAAATCAAACATTTGCAAACTATATTGAAAAATGCAAACAACGATAATAAAATTAATAATTATTATAATAATTATTATAATAACAATTATTATTATAGTTATAATAATAGTAATTATAATTATTATTATTTGTAGATTCGGGTGTATATAAACAAGCAATCTAGACGATCATGTATTCGTTATAAGTAACTTTATTTTCTGAGTGATCTTCGCTTAATACCGCGCAACTTATATAGGGTTGGGAGTTGTGAGTTTGTGTCAGTGTGTGTGTGTGTCAGTGTGTGTGTGTGTGTGTGTGTGTGTGTGTGTGTGTGTGTGTGTGTGTATTTATATCGTGTGACTGTGAGTAAATTTCTATATAAATTCTACCGAATTGTTGCCATTAATCAATTTAAATTTTCGGAAAATTATATTCAATTTGTTGATAATAGAATTATCCAAAATAATCATAAAAATTTAATGACAAACTTGGATAAATCTATATTGAACAAATTGAAAAATTTCTAGAAAATTTATATACCTACATAAGTGCATGTATGTTTATGCGTGTACGTCTGTGCAGTGGAAGTGAGTTGGGATTGAAATGTGTACACAATTTCCTGCGAATTATATAGAGTTACATAAGGTAAAAGTGTGTAGAGTTATATAGATTTATACAGATGGGTTATGACTTGTGTGTGTATGTGAGACCTCAGTTAAGCCAAATCATCGTGAAGTTCTCAGGGGAGGAATCCCCGCGTCGACAAATGTTCCGGCCCTTAACAACCTCCTTACCTCCGAACGCTTCACGATGACTAGTTATTTTCTAGCGGTGTTGATCTGCTATTTATACCAAAAATATATATTTCCATACGAAGTCTTATCACTGTAGCCATGGCTTGCTAGTTCAGCAGACGTTCCTTTTTATTTCTATCCAGCTACAACCAGTACGAAGCTCGCTCTGCGCTGCTAATAACTTTTTTCAGGCAAGTTGTACTCTTCTTGCCTGACGCTCCCACATCTTTGAGAAGTGTATTCATCGACGCTCCCACTGTTCCTCTTGCACCAACCTCCTTTCTCTTCCTCTTGAGAGAAATTAAAGAGAGAGAGAGAGAGAGAGAGAGAGAGAGAGAGAGAAAGAGAGGGAGAGAGAGAAGATAACGAAAAGCGAGAAATTTTTTTCCATCATATTGAAAAATTTTTTTTCAAAATTGGCATTGATCTATTTTTTAAATATGTTCGTGAATGTGCATGCCTGTTTGTTCGTTCGTTCGTTTGTATGTTTGTATGTATGTATGTATGTTTGTTTGTTTGTTTGCATTGATACAAACTACTTACATACACACACACTTTCATATTCGCGCCAACGTATATCTTTTATTAAGATCTAATATCAATGAAATGAAATACACAAACATTAAGACATCCTTTTTCTCATTCGTTCATTCATTCATCTTTTCACGTTCGTTCGTTCGTTCATTAGTCATTCATTCATTCGTCAAATAATTCACTCATTCATTCATTCGTTCGTTAAATAATTCACTCATTCATTCATGTACGCTTTTTTCATTTTGTACAGTTTCATTCATTCGTTCATTCACTCGCTCACTCAACCAATCACTGGAACATTCATGCATGCATGTGAAAAACAAGCACCGCAATGAAATTTTAATTTTTTTCTCTTGACGATATTATGAAAATAAGAGATTGATGGATTGAATTAATAAATGAATGAATGATTGATTGATTGACAGACTAAATGAATGAATGAATGAATTAACGAAAGAATGAATGAGTGTAATGATATATTAAATTAAACATAATACCGTTATTATGAATCTAAAATTTTCAGAAATATATGTTACAATTAAGCAATGGCAAATATGAATGAATGAACATCTACAAACAAACACACATACAGTCACACACGCGCACACAAACACGAACACACACACAAACAGCTATTACCTTGACTTTCGTTATACTTGAGTAACGATAGTAGTAGTAGTAGTAGTAGTAGTAGTAGTAGTAGTAGTAGTAGTAGTAGTAGTAGTAGTAAATTGAAAATGAATTGTGTTATTATTTGTTTCTGCTGTTGTTGTTAACGATGGTAATGATGATGATGAAGTTTTTGTCGACGACGATGATGACGATGATGTTGTTGTTGATGATGATGATGGTGATGTTGTTGTTGATGATGATGATGGTGATGTTGTTGTTGATGATGATGACGATGTTGTTGATGTTGTTGTTGTTGTTTTCAAATTGATGAGATCCTTTTTGTATCACCACGCATTTGTTCTCTTGATTTATATCGATGTATTATAAAACATAAACATCCCCATCATCATCGTCATAATCATCCCATCACCATCACCATCATCATCATCATCATCATCGTCATCGTCATCATCATCGTCATCATCACCATCATCGTTATCATCGTCGTGTGGTACTGAGTTTCAAACAATAGTTTTATTGTAAGTCAACAAACTGCCTCCAACACACAAAACCACACTACTACTACTACTACTTCTACTTCTACTACTACTACTGCTGCTGCTGTTACTACTACTGCTGCTACTGCTGCTGCTACAACAGCTACTCATTTTTACTAACCCTAATCCTACTATTACTTCAGGTTTTACAATTAGTAGCTAATATCTATAAGTTATAAATGAATTTAAAAATGTTGCACCTCAGTTCATTCATTCAATCACTCATTCATATATTTTTTCATTTATTCATTTATTTATTCTTATTTGTCGTTCCTTCGTTCATTCATTCATACATTCACCGTTGTGTTATTCATTGTTAAATACAGTTCATTCATTTATTCGTTCTAAGATTTTGTTCATTCAATTGTTCAATTACTCATTCATTCATCCGCTCATCA
>NW_008703893.1:3502813-3517813 GCF_000326865.2 Helobdella robusta
CTAGTTCCACTTCCAAGATTAACATAGAAGAAGAGTGTACAGACTCATTTACTAATCCATTCCATCATCACCAATATGATGATCCTAAAAATTATAAAAGTGATTATTCCTTTGATAAAAATGGTGGCAATAATAATAATATCCCCAAAAGCAAATTAAAATATGATGATGATTGCTGTGATGAAGATGGCAACAATAAGGTTGATGATCGAAACAACTCCAAAAATGATGTTAACACAGTTGTTGGATATGTGGCCAGTAGGTCAAAGTTCATTAGGATGTGTACTCCAATAATTGACCTTGTGGTGCCAAAAGGTCACCAAATTCACACCAACTTTACACCTCCTAGATTCAGATCAGGATATGAAATGGATCAAATTGGTTCAGGTTTTTTTCATTAAAATTTATTACAATTCAAGCTTTTAGAGATATGAACTTGAAATAAAATTGTATATTTATAATAACTCCATATTTCTAAAAATTATATTAATTATTACATTTACAGAAAGCAATGATAAGACTAAGTGGCCATGCACAGTCGAGCGTCGTGTTGCCGTCGATCTAAGGTCTGTCAGTGATTATGTCCATCTAGACCATTCGGGGATTGTTAGTGAAGACGTTTCCAGTGGCCTTTCATTATATTATTATTTATTGATATTTTATTATAATTTAAAATTTATTACATAATATTAAAAAATCATTGAAATCATCGCTGTATTATCACCTGGCATATAGTTTTTTTTGCAATGTTATAAATATTGGTGTTTAATAAGAATGCGACATCATGATTATTATCATTACGTAAATATATATTATCAATTCTAATCAATAATTATTGTTAATTAATTTTAAAATAATAATAATAAATATTCACCTACACAAGGGCTTCGGTTACCAACTCCACAACCACCCACACAGCCAGCTCAATAGGGCCTACTCGTCATCGTACCCTGGAGCCCCTTCCCCATTAGCTGAGGCCTCCTGTTGTATGGGAGTAAGGGTGAGAAGGAATTTTTGTCATACCAGGTTCCCAAACAAATTGGATGATTTTCTTTTGTAGAGTCAAGTTTTTTTTAAAAAAATGTTTGGATATTTAGTATATTGTTTATTTATTATTTTGTATCTTTAGTATATTATTTATTTATATTTAGTGTATTATTTTCTTATATTTAGCGTATTATTCATTTATTTATTTCGTTGTTGAATTGGCAAAGCATATTATTGTTAGCTAGTTGAGATTATTGTACGTGCGTGAACAAATTTCCGTTGTTGAAGCTTGGTTAATTTTTAAATTTTCCAAATTTCATTGCCTGTCTGGTATTATTTGTTTATTTTTTTTTAGATTCACTTAATTTTAATTTTTTTAAAATATAAAATTCGAATTGACGTATCTAATCTTCTTACCTTTGGTATACTGTAAGCCCGAACAGTTAGGTGTTGTATTACATTCTACTTATTAATTTTCTTAAAAAGTTTGTCAATCCCACTCGGTTGCTGTTGTGGTTGTTAAATGTTTTATATTTACACACAAAGACACACATACAAACAAACACACACACACACACAAACACAAATTGTTTTTATTTAACATGTGAACATGTAGGTAGAAAGCTCACACAAAATGTATTTTAAATATATTAATATTGTTAAATTTGAATGTTATGATTTATACCTCATGTTAATTGCTGAGCAATATGTTTGTATTTGATGATTTGTATAGCGCCTCTTATAAAGAACCTCAGAAATGCGCCTGTGTACACACACACACACACACACAAGTACTGTTTAGTGTATGTATATACCATTTTAAAACATCATTATTTTGTAGAGTTGTTTTTGATGCTTTTTAATGTGTTTTTATACTACTGTGTATTTGTTTCACGTACATGCATGTACAAATCTGCTAACGATTCCAATGTATGTTTGTATGTATGTTGTACGCATAATGTATGCATGCATGCATGCACGTTTGTGTTACACGTGTGTGTGTTTTGTGTCATCATTCAAATATACGTGCGTCAGTCAAATACAAGACATAAGAATTGGTAACTTGAAGCGATAATTGCATGACGAGATTGAGTGTGATTCATGATAATAATCAAGATAAAAAATCTCTAAGTCATGAGGGACGAACGAATGAACAATGTTACTAACGAATATAACAATGATGAGTAGAAATAATTATCACTCTCATTACATTTCGTCATCTCTCCTTATAAATGTAATCAGGGAATTGAACTCTGACGAGGAACAACGCACAAGATGGCACTTTAAGCTTAAATGTCAAGTGATCTTTCTCGATTGGTTGATTTATTTTTATTGGTTTGTTATTATTATTATTGTCATTATTATGGTTATTATTATTGATATCATTCGCCTTTAGATGGTTTACGAGGCTAGATGGTGAATGTGATGAAGATTGTAACGGTAAATGTGATGGCGATTGTTGTGATGATGATAATGATGATTGTGTTGACGGTAATGATGATTGTGGTGATGTTAACGATGATTGCGATGGTTTGCCATTAAACTGGCTAGTCGATCTAATTTCAAATGAGGATGATGAGTAGCTATCTTCATTGCAATTATTGTTTTTATTATCATTATTAATATAATTATTGTTTTTATTATTATTTTTATTTCGGATTTGGAAATCGCAGGTTGGGTCTAGAAGTTGTTTTAGGTGGTCAAGTGTCATGTGATTCAGTCCAACACTTACCATGGCTCCTACCATTTTCCGAACCTGTTTTCATTTGTTTGTTTGTTTGTTGTGATTATTTGTTAGTTTGTTTGCGTGTTTGTTGTGATTGACCGTTTGTATGTTTGTTTGTATGTACAATTGTTGTAGTTGTTTGCGAATTATTGTTTGCTGTTTGCGTGTTATTTGCTTTTTGTAGGTAGAGCATGTTTTGTATCTAGTTTGAAGTTAGTGTTGTTGTTGTTGGGCGTTTTTATTCTTGTTTTTTGAGATTAGTGTTGTTTGTTCTTTTTTTATTTTCATTGCTAACCAACACTAGCGACCAACGGACCGACCAACCAACCTGTCTGTAAAGGAATGAATGAGCCCTAAAATGAAAATCCCAAATCTTCATCCTCCCCCCATAGAGATAATCAACGTACTCATCCAAAGCTCCCTGCCCACTTTGAACTTTGACCTCCATATCTTTGACACTTTCTATTTCAATGTCTGATTCTTCATCGTCGTCCTTGTTGTTGTTGTTACTGGCGTCATCTTCTATCAGCCTCCTGTTTGTCGGGGTAGTGAATGCACGGAAATCATGTCGGCCAGTTAGGAGTTGGGCGGCTTTCTGTACTGATTCCATGTCTAATTGTTGTCTGAGTAGATAGATGGCAGAATAACGATTTAGCGTAAGAGCGTTAATATTAGCATAATTAATGATATAATTGATATAACTATTAATATTATTATTATAATTATTGTTATAAAAATTATTTTAAAAATACTCAGGGAAGGCCTGTCCAACCTGATGATCAAGCACGTCTGTCTTTCTAGCAATGGTACGTCAAGGGCCTTGTATAAAATTACATCTCATTTGTAGCAATAACAGCGTTTATATAACAATACAAAGAGCTTACTGTGGGTACAGGTACATTCCTATTCCCTAAACAGCAGACCCTATATACATAGGACCTGCTAAGTGCATTGTACCTACTATGAAAATCGTCTGGAACTCTCATCATCCTCAAGATCCTGAAAAATATTTATTTATTATTTAATGGTTAGCTAATTATATTCTTTATATTTTTAAATTTCATAATATTTAAGTCATATATGTGTGTTTTAAACATAATGTTTAGCAATGTAAATAAATGAACTGAAAAATACTAATTATGTGCAACTTTAGGTGGGTTGTGTATGTAATTACCATTAGTTGTTGAGAAATTGTGAATATAAAATAGTGAATTTACATGAAATTTTAGTAAATTTATGTAAAACTTGCATAAATTAACATAAAATTAAGACCCACGAGATATCCTCTTCATAACTATGCAGGATGATGTTTAAATTGAAAGCAAACTCATCCACATCAACTTGTTCGAACCTTTAGAAAATTGGTTAAAAAATTTACTTTTCACTATAAATATTTTTTGAATGTTATTTTAGTAAATTAGGAAAATTAGAAAAAATTTCATTTTCTTTTTTTACTTTGGTGAATAGATATCAACATGGCCAGCGTTGCACAGAGCACTAACACCTCTGTCTGTTCGACTTGAAGTTACAAATTTAACAGCCTGATCCTTGGTGCCAGGGTAATCAATTTGGTGGACCAACTTTGTGAAGGCATACTAAAATAAAAAAAAAATGAAATGAAAAACTTAGTTTAGTGTGAGTACATAATAATATATATATATATTATATATAAATAAAAATTTGTAATTAAAGTTTTAGTAAAAGTTGCAGTAGATGAATTTCAATTCTAAAATATGATTAAGATTAAATTATGCCTTAATTTAATACTAAATTAACAACCTTAATTATTAAGGTTGTTAATTTAGTATTCCAAATTGAAAAATTGATAACTCTAAATCTCATCAGTCACTCATTTATTTAAAGGTTAGAAGGTTGAAGCTTTTAAAATTAAAAGTCTATTACACTTTTCTTCGGTTCAGACTGTTTACAATTTACATTCTTCAAAGACAGAAGGATCAACAGCATGCCACAAACATACACAACACTGAGTACCAGTACATGCCAATTATTACTAAAGGCTTCTCATAAATCTATTTTTTTAATAATATCATTATTATATATTATAATAATAAATATTATATATTATTTTAGCAATACATTATTATTCAACTAACCTGCAAAACACCCACAACCGTCTTTACCGGACTGTATGTCTGAACTTGCAGACCACTAAAATAAAATTTAAAAGAAAAAATGATGATCAAAAATTTGAAGTGAAAACAAAGTTAATGGAAATGTAAATAAAGTTTTCAGTTTGCAAATTACCTAAAATTTCTACCTAAATAGGAAAAAAGCACGAGAAATCTGACCATTTTGATCTCACATGTAACACAGAACACCCACTTATATACATGATGAACCCACAATAGACTATAGTTCGATTCTTGATTATTTATAATGAATTAAGCTGATAGTTAATTTTATTAGATTCATCAGTACTCAATCTCCTAAACATGAAAAGGTTTAATTTGATAATGGAAATCCAGACATAAATTTAGTTTGGTGAATCAAGTTTTAATCTATTAAGTGACATCCACCGTATGTTAAACTAATTATATGTGTTAAACCTACAATTTATATTTTATTATAGTATTTATGCTGCCTTGTCGACTTAACAAAATGCAGTAGTGTAATTTTACACGTAATTCAATGGGGATATTTTAACCACTGTAGTTTACGGGAAAAACAGCAGCAATTTTCACATTCAGATCAGGGATATAATGGATATGATTCAGATTAACAAAATAGTGTTAAAATACAATAGAATTAAGTAGAATTAGTACATTATTTTATATTCAACTATATATAATTATATAGATATTATACATTTGTACATGGTTAAAACTGGTTAAAACCAAATCCCATTCTACTTCTTAAGTAAGCCAAGAAGCCAACAATCCGGTCAATTTAATGTAAATGAGGTAGCCATTTTTAGAAGTTTCGTTGTGCAGTCTGGGAGAGTTTGTTCATTTAAAAGTCATTTTTTTAATGCTTTCCGACTCGTTCGAAGTTTATTTTTTTAAGATAAATTATTCGTCGTTTGCACAAATTATCTTTTACGCTAAAATTATTAGTGCTAAGTTTGTTTTATTCGCCTGAAATTTCAATTTCATTGATCAATCAATATCGTTTTTTTGACTTTTTCCCCCGTTGAATTGTAATTGATCATTTATTGAAAATATAAATTAATGAAACCTGCATAGTTTTAATTGTTGCTTGCATTATTTTTTGGAAATAATTGAGTTTGTTTTGCTTTTTATAATGAATTTTTACCATTTTGCAACTTACTAGTAACAACTAAACTAATTTTATTATTTTTTATTTCATTTTGATTTGATTTTATTGAAAACTAAATTTATTTTAAATTGAATATTTTTCCAACCCCTCATCACAGCTGACAGACTTTCATTTATTTATTTGGATCCAGACTATTACAAATACTTTGATCAATAATCAAGTTGAAATTTAACAAACTTAAAACAAAATGAGCGAATTGGAATCATTGAGACAAGAAGCTGAACAGCTAAAAAGCCAAATTAGGGTAACCACCATTGTATTGTTTTGCTCATATTGATTGGTGTCTGTAAAGTGTAATTAAAGGAAAATATATTATATGGTCATTGTATTGTCAGTTTTAATGTTTTAAATTTACACCACAAAATACGGAATTGTAGAATAATTTCATTAAATTTTTCCTACAGGATGCAAGGAAAGCAATGGCTGACACATCATTGGCCCAGATAGCTGCTAACATTGAGCCAGTTGGAAGAATTCAAATGAGGACCAGACGTACATTGAGAGGTCACCTTGCTAAAATTTATGCCATGCACTGGGCATCCGATTCCAGGTTACCAAAAACAATTTGTATTTTTTGAAAATTTGAATCCTCTAAATATATATTCATTTATTGCAACATCAGGAACTTGGTCTCAGCGTCACAAGATGGCAAACTAATTGTCTGGGATGGATTTACTACCAATAAAGTATTCACTCCAATAGTTGACATCAATGCAATTTTTTTAAATTATAAAAATAGACAAATTTAGAGAGATGGTAGGTACAATCACATCTTTTGCATTGTCTTATTCATCGTTATCACTCATCATCATCATCACTCACAGATGCATGCCATTCCACTGAGGTCAAGCTGGGTCATGACCTGTGCTTATGCCCCCTCCGGTAATTATGTGGCCTGCGGGGGACTGGATAACATTTGTTCTATTTATAGCTTAAAAACTAGGTCAGTGCTATTTATGACTAAACACTGGTTGTTTTTAGTAGTAGTGGAATGACAGAAGTAAAAGTACTGATAGGATTGGCATTGGTAGTACTCATACACACAAACAAACACGCACACACAAGCACACAAACACACGCATACATAGGGAAGGTAATGTAAGAGTGAGTAGGGAGCTGTCTGGACACAATGGGTACCTCTCCTGCTGTAGATTCCTTGATGATAATCAAATTGTTACTAGTTCTGGGGACATGACTTGGTATGTTGGTGTGTGTATGTTGGTGTGTGTGTTTGTTTGTTTGAGTGTATGTGTGTCTGTGATGTGTTTGTAAATATGTCTGGTATATATATTTGTGTGTGTAAGTGTATGTTTGTATGTGTCTGCACATGTGTGCATGTTTTTTTCGTGATTATTCATTATATTTATAATTATTAATTGTGACTATAATTATTTTAACTATAGCGCCCTCTGGGACATAGAGACAGGTCAGCAGACGACCTCATTCAATGGCCACACTGGTGACGTCATGAGTTTGTCAGTCTCTCCCGAGATGAGAGCGTTCGTGTCTGGTGCCTGTGATGCTTCTGCTAAGGTTTCTCTCTCCTCCATTCATTCATTCATTCATGCATTCAATCATTCTTTTATCTATTCATCCAAACTTCTATCTACCCATTCATTTATTCATTCATTCATTCATTTTCGCAGTTGTGGGATATCAGGGATGGGATGTGCAGACACACATTCACGGGGCATGAATCTGACATCAATGCCATAACTGTTTGTATAACGTTTTCCTCTTCTTAATTTCTTTCATCACCATCATCGTCGTCGTCGTGATCATCGCCACCACAACCACCACCACCTCCAGTTTTTCCCCAGTGGTCAGGCCTTCACGACTGGTTCGGACGATGCCACGTGTCGTTTGTTTGATGTTCGCGCTGATCAAGAGATAGGTCTGCTTTTGGCGTAATTTTGTATTATCATAATTCATGCCAACATTGGCTAGTGTGCGGCAGTCCACATTGTCATAATTTATGCGCACGCTAATTAGATCTACTGTCATCCAATCCAATCAACAACATTAGGCATGTTTGCGAATGACAACATCATCTGCGGCATAACTTCGGTCGCATTCTCCAAAAGTGGTAGGCTCCTGTTCGCCGGCTACGACGACTTCAACTGCAACGTCTGGGACTCCCTCAAACAGGAGCGGGCAGGTTAGGAGTTAGGGATGTTTTTGTAGGGATGTGCTGTGCCTCTTGGTTCTCATGCTGTTATAAATAACTTTAATTTTTGGAGGTCTATCAATTTGTCATTTATTTCATTGTAGTGAGGTTTTTTTAATTTTTGTTTTATAGTTTAGTTTTTTTTTATAATATGGAGAAGTTTTATTATGTAACACAAGCACGCACACACACACACACACACACGCACGCACGCACTACCAAACATACAGGAGTTTTGGCAGGTCATGACAATCGTGTCAGCTGTTTGGGTGTCACGGAGGATGGCATGGCCATTGCTACTGGCTCATGGGACAGCTTCCTCAAAATCTGGAACTAAAGAGAGAGAGAGAGGGAGAGAGAGAGAGAGGCTTAATTATTTATTTGTTGATTTATACATCGTACATATTTATATATTTATTTTATATAGGAGAAGAACAAAAAAGAAGCACTAAATCATGTTTTGATGTTGTGTGCGCGTATATGTGCGTGCGTGCGTGTGTGCGTGATTATATTGATCTATGTCATTGTTTTAAATATTTAATTTGATCATCATCATCATCACCATTCTGATCATTTATTTTTTCATGCGTGCATACGAAGGGAAGTTTATATAATTATTTATACATCTTATGTATTTCATCTTCTACATAATGTTTTGTATCTAAGTCAATTTATCATATATCAATGATATATGTATGTATGTATGTAATGTATTTATGTAATGTATGTATGTATGTATGTAATGTATGTATCACAGCATGTCCCGCATTAGTTAACTTACTGTTTGACTTCTCTGATGTCTTTGTACTATGAGTATTGATTCGGGCTAGTCGTAAATTAATAATGGCTGTTATTGTAATGTAAGTTTTCAACAGACATCGTGGTCCAAGGATTGTCTGGTGGTTTTAGTTTTGTGTTTCTCTTTCATGTGATTCTTTATAGCGACAGTTTGTACAGTCTTCTCGATAGCTTGGTCGCCGTCAGAGCAATATATTCTGAATTATTCTGCCCACACACACACACACACACACACACACTCACCAGTATTACATTTGGATTAGTATATCAGATGGCTATGATCCACTGTTGATTCCGGCTTACTAGTGCAGCAGTTGTTTTTCCATCACACGTGAGAGAGGTTACGTTCTTTGGTTGGAGTATCGCATGTAAGAGAAACACAAAACTAAAGTTACTAGGTAAATCTTGGTCAATGAATGTATATGCGTCTGTATGTGTGTTGATGTTGAGTATGTGTGTGTTTAGTACGTATGTATGTATGCATGTATATATGCATGCAACAAAGTTTGAATTTTTTGCATTTTAATCACTTAGCTGGTTGTACCTATGGTTTCTGGCTTGTATATTCATTTGTTAGCTTGTGTTGTCTGTCTGTGTGTGTGTGTGTGTGTGTGTGTGTGTGTGTGTGTGTGTGTGTGTGTGTGTGTGTGTATTTGTATGTGTGCTTGTTTGTGTTGGTGTATATTAAAGCGTTTTTTATTTTTTTACATTTATATCATTTTTACTGAATTATTTTTTTAATTTTATCGGTTAGTCATCTTAAATATCTCTTCAATTTTTGTTTTTACTTTACATATATATATATATATATAATATATTAATATATATATATCAGTGGTTTTCTGAGTTAAATGTTCAATGTTTGTTTGTATGTATGTATGTACGTATGTATGTATATACGTATGTATGTACGTATGTATGTATGTATATACGTATGTATGTACGTATGTATGTATGTATATACGTATGTATGTACGTATGTATGTATGTATGTATGTTTGTACGTATGTATGTATGTATGTATGTTTGTACGTATGTATGTATGTATATACGTATGTATGTACGTATGTATGTATGTATGTATGTTTGTTTGTTTGTTTTGGATTTTACATTTCTATATTTTGGTTGATTGGATGGTTTACATTAATTTGTTCTGTAATTATCGTTACTCACCAATTTGTATACATTTCCGCTCTTGTTGATAGAAACGTAAATTTATATACATGATCTTTGATTTATTTATTTTTGATTTTTTTTCGATGTTTTTTTTCGAATTCTTCGTTTTTGACATCATTGTTTGATTACTTTGTTGTTGCTACTATTATTTATAGTTTTTTAGATATATGTATGTGTGTTTGTATGCATGTATGTATATATGTGTGTTTGTGTGCGTGTGTGTGTGCGTGTATTCATCTAATAACTCCACTTACTTTTTACAATGGCCTTGTGATGAAATGAACATTATGTTAATTTATGGTTGTTTATTTATTAAATTTTTTATTTGTCTTCATGTATATTTGTAATCGTCATATAGAGAAAGTTATATTACGTGGGTTTTGGTTTGGTTTGGTTGGTTGGTTGATTGATTGTTCGGTAGGTTAATAGAGTTCGATTGTTTTTCATTCATTTATTTATTCCTTCACTCGATTCTTTCGATCACTCGTTCATTCATTTCATCCTCATCATCAGCATCATCATTAGGACGTATACAGGTATGTACACTAGTCTATTAATCGCTAGTCTGTTAATTAGTTGTATTTACTCATTCAATCTATTAATCATTCGTTCGTTCGTTCATTCATCTGTTCGTTCATTCATTCATTTCTTCATTCATATGTTCGTTCGTTCATCCATTCATTGGTTCATTCGATATTTCATCAGATTCATGATTCTACCTGTTGTCTCGCTTGTTTACTTTGCTTATTCATTCACTCGTACTTCTATCCATTCATTCCTCTTCATTCTTCTTCTTCGTCGTCGTCGTCATCATCACTACCACCTACAACAGCATCATTATCATCACCATTAGCATCATTATCGTGAATATCGTCGGCACGATCACTAGCCACATCGTCGCCGGGAAGTTCGTATCGTCGGTGTATACCGATACTGATCTACTCACCGGATACGGATGTACTTAATAAAAAGGTCAAAGGTTAAAGGAGTTGAGAACGTGTTGTTGTTGGAGTATGTGTAGTTGTACGTAGTGACTGCTGGTGGTGGGTGGGAGGTTACACCTATGCCGCACTTGTACTGCGATTCTTCTCTACCTGTCCTATCACCAATATTATCCCCATCATCATTATTATCATTGTTATTATTATTGTTATTGTTGTTATTGCTGTTATTGATATTATTGTTGTTATTGTCACGCTGTTTCAAGTTCTCAAATTATTTTTGATTCTCATATATATTTAACTTGCTCTTTATATATATATATATATATATATATATATATATATATGTATGTATATATATATATATGTATAATATTGTTGTTGTCAGCTTGCTATTTGATATGAAATATATCTTTATTTAGATTTATCTAGAAGAAAAGATGATAATTAAATGTCAAAGAATAAAATGGTAAATAAGACAGAAATATATATATATATATATATACATATATATATATATATACATATATATATATATGTATATATATATATATGGTTGTAATAGACATGCTATTCTCACGCACGCATACACACACACATCTACACACACAAACATATACACACATATTTATGTAATATAATAATAATTAGCATCTTTATCATTGTATTGTGTTTGTGGAGAATTAGTACTAATATGCGGTTAAATTGTTTAAAATCACTTTGTGTGTGTGTGTGTGTGTGTGTGTGTGTGTGTGTGTGTGTGTGTGTGTGTGTGTGTGTTATTATTTTGATTAATATAATAATAATTATTATTATTGTTGTTGTTGTTTCATCATCATTCGTTGGCTTTTTGAATTTATTTATTTCTAGCTTTGCGTATATAAAATGATATATTGTATAACAATTTGATCTGTAATGATTGAGGATAGACGATTGAATGAACGAAAGGATGAATAAATGGATGAGTGGATGAATGAGTGTATTATCGAATGGATGAATTATTGTAAGGTTAATTGATCATTACACACGTTAATGTTGTTTTTGGTGTTTAAATTCTTTTCGTTTTATTGATCATGATTTTAACAATTTTTAATGAAATAGTTTTTGGAAAAGTTCTATATAAGAGAGAGATTTATAAGTTTTATTTTGAGTTAATTAATTAATTAATTAATTAGCTAAATTAATGATTAATTTATCTTACACTTTATTTATTTTATATTGTATGTAATCCATCTAACTAATACATACAGATACACATATAGGCCAGAACATATGTAAAATTAATTACACACATACACACACACACATAAGTTATCCATCATTATCTTCATCATTTGCCGTTATTATTGATATTTATATTAAATAAAATCTCATCTATTTGTTCGTATTCCATTTATTTATATAAAAAATTAAGTAAATGTATATGTTTGTATATTTACATATACATATTTGTATGTGTGAAGATATATACATATACAAATTTGTTTGTATATATATATTATATAGGTACATCACTACAATATTCATGTTACTGGTACATCACTATTTAAAAACCTAGTTGCTATGACGACGTGACAACCAAACAATTTTTTATCGGTGCTCGCGATTGAAAAACTTGAAAATAAGAATAATATAATCATTTTTTTTATTATTATTTGTTATATTCATTTTTATTTTTGTAATTATTTTGAATATTATATTAGCCATTTATTAATATTTTGCTAAATTTTAATAAAACCTAAATTAACTTATAGTTATCAGATCCTATCCTACGAAAAGAAAACAAAAAAATTCCGATTCCCAACATTAAAACATGCAATGGAATGTAGAATAATATTAATTAATTGTATTAATGACAATACAGATTATATACTTTAATTATAAATATTAAAATAACTCAGAATATCGTCAATCAAACTCCAAAAAATAAAAGAATGGATGCATTTGTAGAAGAATTGAACCGCACCCAACAATCCCGCCTAACAATTTGCAGGGAGAAATCAGACTTCAGTACCGCCCTAACTACAGTAGGATTGTTAGGCAACAGCGACGATAATCCTCTAATTAATAACAACATTATCATCCCATTCGTGATAAGTATTCATAGCATTGAAGGAATTTCTCTTGAAAATGATCATATCAAAATGGTTATCGTTTCGTTTGTTATATAAATTATATATATATATATATATATATATATATTGCTATATGTATATATATATATATATATTGATAACATACGGTAAAAGTTAATAATGATGATGGCTAAATGGTCCTGCTGTTGAAGATATTCCAGTCTGTCACGTTGCAAATGTTTATGATGCCTGTTATTCACTTACATTATTTTCATACGATGTGCACGTTTGTCGTTTTAACTTCTTAACCTGACCTTTAACCTTTGATCCGTAGTGGTGATGTGATGGGTTAATGATGAGGATCATAACGATAATGATAATGATTGTAGACTTAATAATAGTGATAATATAACGAACATTTCAGATGATAAATAAGCTAGGAGAACCGGAATTTTTGCATGTAAGAGTTAACTTGTTTCACTCTGAATACTGCCAATTTTTCGGCAAAACGTGGAAATCCCCAGAGAAAAAATTCAAATTTCAAAACAAGATTAATGTTAATAAAGTTGGTCATGTTTTTTTTTGATTGAATAATTAAGTCGTAAGTTGGTTGATTGGTCGGTTGGCTTGGTTAGTTTAATTAAGAAGACGATTAATTCATTGTAAAACGTTCGACCAACGAGTGATTGATTGGTTGGCTGGTTTGTTGGTTGGTTTGTTGGTTGGTTGGCTGATTGGTTGGTTGGTTGATTGTCTATCTATCAAATACTTTAAAATAAAACCCAATTTGTATTTTATTAAATTGGATAAATTGTTTTTTTTAAATCAACTTAAAAAATTTCACTTAGCACCTTCTCTTCCATACGACTGTAAGCAGAGAGAAGATGCTATTAACGTTCGAGCTCGTTTTCACTTGGAAGAAGAAATCACCAAAGACAACAACAACAACAGAAACAACAGTACCCATTACAGCAATCAACAAAAACAAAAACAACAACAATAATAATAATAAAATAATCTACAATACTGAAGTTCATTTGAATGAAAAGTTTGACGTCAGCTGTGCCTGGGGCTGTCAGCTGGCCTTCAATAGTAAAAACTGCGACCTCGACTTATCAGACACACACAGCGGCCAAGATTTCAATAAGTAATTATTATAATTATAATAATAATAATATTTATTATTATTAAATATGCGACTAAAAGTGAACCTAAGCGTGCAATTAAAATTATTTTTTTAGCGTGGATTTGTATCCCGGAACGCCCAGGTGCTTGTTCTATACGAATGGAGATATAACAAGTTATAATAAGTTTATTGGATTGAACATTTTATCATTCATTCATTCCTTCATTCGTTCCTTTGTTCATTTGTTTGTTTTTTCGTTCATTCATTCATTCATTCATTCATTCATTCATCAATTCAGTCTCATAGTCAAATTTTTTTCAACCATTCGTACTTCTCATCGTTTTTGTCCGTTCGTTCGTTCATTTACTCACTCATTCATTTATTCGTTCGTTCATTTATTCGCTCACTCATTCACTCATTCATTCATTCATTCACTCATTCACTCACTAATTCAGATTTTCATCGCAGATTTATGAAATCAACTGGTTTGAGAATAAACTTCCTAACTCAAACACATTTCAACTTTTCGACCGTCTCTCACTTGATACCTGAAAATACCTTCTATACAAAAGATTCTGGCATACCTGGCATATTAGGTATTATTATTATTATATTATTATAATTATAATTATTATTATTATTGTTGTTATCTTCATCATCAGATGACTCTGGGTATAAGCTACCCCGTCTCGTCCCGTCGCTGAAGT
>NW_008703893.1:3522813-3552259 GCF_000326865.2 Helobdella robusta
TGTAGCAGTGATATAACAATACACAACGTTACATTACATCAACATAACAACAAACAACAACAACAAACAAACAACAACAAACAAACAACAACAAACAAACAACAACAAACAACAACAGCGTAATAACGAACGCTTCTGAATGGCACCACTTCAAACTCATCAACAACCTCACGACTCCATTAGAAGAAGGCATGTTTGCATCTATAACATCAAACAACAACAACATCAACAACAATAACAACAACAGCAACAACAACAACAATGCAATCAACTCTTCCAGCGAATCAACATTAAAAATCTTCTTAAGACCCAAAGAGTGTGTGTACGTACCCTTCAAGTTTTTAACATTCAGGCATATTAGAGGCACAAACTCCCCGACAGCAGCAGAGAGCAACTTGTCCTTCGCTAAAATGTCATTCGTTGAATTTAAAAATGACAATCACGAAATTGGGGATAAAAATTGCGGACAAAATGGCGAACAAAATGGCGGACAAAATGGCGGCAAGTATGCCGGTGGTAATGATAATAATTTGAGTGAAAGAAAGAAGAGAAGAATCGAGAATGAATCAAGTTCTAGGACAATAGAAGTAATAAAAATATCGACGAATAATAATAATTATTATTTCGTATAATATTATTATAATTATTATTTCGTATAATATTATTATAATTATTATTTCGTATAATATTATTATAATTATTATTATAATTATGATGAATCAAGTTTAAAACTAATTAACTCTGGTCGTACTTTCGACTCGATTCGAATCATGAGCTTCGCAGATTAATACTCTACTTATAGAATTTGACATTTTGTTTTATTTCATCATTTCATTTTATCTGTACTGCCATTTTCATTGGTTCCATTGCTGAATAAAGGATCGTCCCCATATTTTCAGGTGTATTTCAGGTGCTGTAGAGAACTGAAAATTGTATCGGCGCTAAATTTATTAGTAGAGCAGCAGCCACACGTAGTCGACCAAACTTTTAGGGTCATGCACCCTGAGCAGTCATTTTTTAAGAAGACTTTCAGACTGCCTAGAAGTTTACTGATTGGTTGGTTGCTTGATTGGTTGGTTGTTTGGGGTTGATTGATTGGCTGGTTGGTTGTTTGGGGTTGATTGATTGGCTGGTTGGTTGTTTGGGGTTGATTGATTGGCTGCTTGATTCAACACACAGACACACATACAGACACAAACAGACACAAACACACACACACAGGTACATCCAGAAACATGTACGTGAGGTCTTCAGATCCAAATATCATCTGTCATTGTAACAGTTCCGTGGACCTTGGCGAGGATGTTGATGTCTTTGTTAAGGTACGTTTTATACAACACACACACACGCACACACATACGCACGCATACACACACACGCACACACACACACAGGTAGCTTGTGGACAAGCTCCTCAATTAAAAATCTTCTTCCTAGCCCTTTACAACGACGCGTACCTTTCGAGACCTTTCAACATCTGGAGGGTGGAGTTGAAGGTCATGGAGAAAATTGACGTAGCTGCCATTCAGGGACAGACCTCAAGATTCGCTCTGATGTTGAGGTTGGTGTGGCGGCTTTTTTGTAGCTACTGTGCTGATTTTATGTAGCAGCAGTATTTGTTGTTGTCGCTGTAGTTTTCACGGCGCCACTGCTGCTAGCGATTTGATCGTTTAAATGACCTTCTCATAACTTTCGTACAAGGGGTGGGCTCTCATCGCGATTGGTTCGCTGTTACCCCTCTCACCCTGACCTCATGTCTCTCTCACCCGACGAGCCTTTTATGCTACTGGCTGGCAATCTCCAACAAATCAACGTCGGCGTACGTCCATTAAAAGTTGGCGTGGCCACGATGTCAATCAATGTCGTTGACGTCGAAGCCCACCAATTAGTGAACGGCTGGATGATTCAGGTGGTCAGCAGGGAGCCAATCATAAGCAAGCATTTTGAAATGACGATTCCTATTGGCGGAGCAGGAGAGAGCAAGAGAATTTCATTCACCAATCCGTACGGGGTCAGTTTCGTGAGAATTTTATTCAAATTTTGTATCAATTAAAAATTTTTTAAATTTTTTAAGAAAATTTACAAATAATTATTAAAAAATTAAAATAATTTTATATTCGAAAATTTTATAAGTGAAAAAATGAACATAATTTAAAAAATATTCACATTCAGATCAGAAAGACCTTTTTCCTGCGAACCACCAGACCCGATCTGATCCGGTTCAAGCAGCACCAATTGAACCTTGACCCCGGCCAGCAAGGTCAAATTGGTTTGAAATTTTTAAGCGCCAGGAAAAGATTCAAAACAAAAATTTTAGTTCTCATAAACGATGAGGATGATAAAAATGAAGAAACATTTGCCATCACTGTCGAGTATAGATACGTGTAACTGTCCGAATGTGTGTGTGTGTCTCTATGTGTGTGTGTGTGTGTATGTATGTGTGTCTGTGTGTGTGTCTGTGTGTGTTATGTATTTCCAATAACGCTTAGTGCTAAGATTTGTATTTAAAAAAAAAAAACAAAAAAACCCTGTTGAAACTATTTTTCATTTGTGTAGCTATCAACAATAAAAATACAGACCATTCGTTCTGAATTTGTCTATAAGTTAATTTTGAACGATCATTTTATACTATTTAACTACTGCAGTTTCTGTTTTTCGAGATTTTCATTATTCGTTTTGTTCAATCTAAGTTTCGTCAGGCTTATTACATCAAGTTTTCCTTTTCTTCATGCTCTTGCTTGCTATATCTTGATAGGGTGGCCCAACAAGTGAGAACATCGGGTCTCCCTGCTAATGTATTTTACAGAATAACAAATTTTTTGAATCAAATTGAATAATATTAATATCCAAAATTGTTTAAATTGAGAGATAATACAATTAATATTTAGCCAGTTCGGCGAGGAATGTAGTAGCGTGATGATTTTTTGTCTTCTTCAGCATCACGGGCGGTTCTAGCACCTTGACATCTTGTATGTCGTGTATTTTAAGGTGATGGTACACGTTTGGACCGCCAGTGCCCAGCG
Source organism: Helobdella robusta (assembly GCF_000326865.2). Classification (NCBI taxonomy): domain Eukaryota; kingdom Metazoa; phylum Annelida; class Clitellata; order Rhynchobdellida; family Glossiphoniidae; genus Helobdella; species Helobdella robusta. The sequence continues at coordinate 3,525,837 of NW_008703893.1, forward strand.
GTTTTGGCTTTGTCCTTTCGTACCTTAATCTGCGTGTTGGGTATTGGAGCATTTGTTTGCTCATTCGTTTACTGACTTGGTTTTTTAATTATTATTTAATTCACTAGTTAATTAATTAATTAATTAATTAATTAATTCATGCATTCGTTCGTTCGTTCATTCATTTCGGTATAAATCAATAAAAATCAAAAATAAAATGCAATAAATATTTAAATATTATTACAGAAAATTATTATTATACGTAATATTTAAAATGATAGCGAACCTCTTTCCAATGCCCGCAATGAAATCTGGCTCTTGTGATACCATGTTCATATATTCATTTATGTCCAGTTTCTTCTGTACATGTGTGCGTGTGTGTGCGCGTGCGTGTGTGTGCGTGTAAATATATATTATATACGTAAATACCTGTTTTGAGAGCTGAGTTCTATCCTTGGTCGAAACGACATCATCATTATCGTCTTTGAGATGTCTTTGTTTTTTAATATCTTTATCCGTTCTATGCTTATTTTCAACTTCGTCATCATTAAACGCTTCTTCTTTTTCTTCTTCTTCTTCTTCATCATTATCATCATTACTATCATCGCAATCATCATCATCAGCATCACCATCATCATAGGAATTTTGACGACAATGATGATGATGATGACGACGACGAGCAAGGTCACGTGATGCTGACGTCGTTGTGGTGTAGCCGGTTAGGAGGTCCATGGGCGTGTGTGGGTGTGTGTACGATCCCTCGCTGTACAACATCCACTCGCTCTGCTGACCGAATGTTCCTGGTAACGATGATGACGAATAATAATAATAGTAATAATGATAATAATAATAATAATAATAGTAATAATGATAATAATAATAATGATAATAATAATAATAATAGTAATAATGATAATAATAATAATAATAATAGTAATAATGATAATAATAATAATAATGATAATAATAATAATAATAGTAATAATGATAATAATAAACTGACCGATGTAGTGACCGAGGTAATTCCAGAGCCTAACATTGCAGTCCAGAGATGACGAGATGATGAATACGTTACTGACATCGTCATCATCCTCGTTATTATTATTATTATTGTTGTTGTTTTTGTTGTTATTGTTGTTGTTGTGGTTGTTATTGCTGTGGATTTTATTATTTCTGAGTTTATTTCTTGGGGTTTTTTCAAGGAGTTTAGCGCTGGTTCTATTTTTTATGTTGATGTTTCTGTTGATGTTGTTGTCGTTAAAGTTGTAATAAGTATTATTGTCATCATCATCGTCGTCGTCGTCATTGTTGTTGTTGTTGTGATTGTTGATGTCTTTGTTGTTATTGTTGTTTTTAATGTCCTGATTCATCTCATTAATGACGTCATCAATTATTTTATCATCATCATCATCATCGTAAGCGTCACCACCATCATCATCACTAGTATTGAAATTGCGAGTACCATCACTACCACCATCGTCTTTGTTGTTGTTGGTGTTTCTACCACCACAACCACCACCACAGCCGAAAACATCGACGTCGTCGTCATCATCGTTCAGGGTCCCATCAACTATCTGAAGGCAAGTTACTTGTGAGACGTGGGACCGCCATCTTGAAATTTCTTACAAAGATGAAATGAATTTTAAAATAATCTTTAATTCTTTTATTTTTTTTATTCATTCATTTATTCATTCATTCATTTATCTATCCACTCACTTATTCACCCACCTACATGTCTTCATTCAATCTTTTACTCGCTCGTCCATCTGTCCATCATTAAAAAAACCAACCAATAGGAACTGTTTCCTTGATATTCCACAGGCTAGTATAACCCTCGCTATCACCAAATACTGCAACATGATTGGTTGAATTTGTCGCCAATGCAACTAAAGAGGCCGAGCTAGAAGAACCAACCTGAATTGATAATATTATTTATTTAGTGGCAATTTCGCTACTAAAGACTGAAAAAAGACACAAACACACGTCAAAAAACTGACAGCATTGAAGCTGGTGACCCAGCGATATTGACCCTTCTGAACTTTCCACATATGAACTCTGCCCAACTTGCCCAACGTCAAGAGGTTAAACTTGTCCGGATGCTGAGTGCAGTTTCTCTTTAGGAACAAAACTTTAGCAACTGCGTTTTGTCAATTTTTTTTATCAAATCGGAATCTCAAATTTTAATAATTTTTCTCACTGGTTTCATCAGCAACAGCAGCAGCAGCAGCAGAAGTTTCAGAACGGTGGCCACTATTCTCACGACCACCACCGCTATTAATTTTTGCACCCCCGACTTTTCTACAATCTTCTTCACCATCTTTTCCATCAAAACTCGCGTTAATCTTTCCACTGCTATTCATTTCACCATCACGACCATCAAAATTTTTTTTATCAAACACCCTACAATTTGAACTTTCGCCGACAACATCCCCTTCAAAATTGGCCCAAGTTGGGACGATTAGACTGGCGATTTTGTGTCCAGAGACGAAATTCCAGAGGATGATGTTGTTGTCGAAGTCGGAGGTCACGAGCAGTTTGCAGTGTTTGCAGTACGTCAGGCTCGCTATATCAGACTTGTGGCCGCTTTTCTAGTTGGGTGTGAGAATAATTTTAATTATGGTTTTAATTATGACGAATGAATGAATGAATGAATGAATGAACGAACGAACGATTGAACGAACGAACGAACGAATGAATGAATGAATGAATGAATGAATGAATGAATAAATGAATGAATGAATGAATGAATGAATGAATGAATGAATGAATGAATGAATGAAACTTACAACATCTTCAGGCCAATAAGGAAGAGGCGACTGTGTTTGCTTGTTGGCCGAATCAACGTCATCTGAATAAATGTTGATACGTCTGCTCCAACCAACGCCAATTATATATCTGTGATTGATTGAATGATTGAGAGAATGAATAAATGAACAAATGATAGAATAAATGATTAAATGAATGCAGGAATGAATGATAGATCTAACTTATTTTTATTCAAAACGACGTGTTTAACGTCTGTTATCTCTGGGTTATTTTTCTTCGAAGCTGAAAAATTGAATTGAGTTCGAAATTTAAAAAAAAAATTATCTTAAAAAATGATAAAATATCCATAAATTATTATCTAACAGGTATATTTTAATATATTGAAAAGTAAAAAATGAGATATTTTAGAAAAAAAAGCCACCAGGTGTCAGCGTTCTCAGGAGTTGACCGTTGTTAAAGTTCCACATCTTAATCAACCCATCTCTACTTCCCGTGAACAATCTGTTCGTTCGTTCGTTCGTTCATTCGTTCATTCATTCGTTCGTTTATTCATTCAATTTTTTCATTCATTCACTCATCCGTTCGAATAATCATTCATTAACCAACCATCAGATTAGTAAAATATTAAGACATCAGATTAGTAAAATATTGTATTCACAAATGGAAGAAATGATGTCATTGGTCAGAATGACACTAACCTTCTGGAAGCACTGTCCAATGACATGCAAGATACGACCTGCTTGTCGTGGGCGCCGTCGAATTGGAACAACAAGCGCCCTGTATACACGTACCAGACCTTCACCTCATTAACATAATTATGAAAATAATTACCAGACCTTCACCTCATTAACATATTGGTGAAAATAATTACCAGACCTTCACCTCATTAACATAATGGTGAAAATAATTACCAGACCTTCACCTCATTAACATAATTATAAAAATAATTACCAGACCTTCACCTCATTAGCATAATGGTGAAAATAATTACCAGACCTTCACCTCATTAACATAATGGTGAAAATAATTACCAGACCTTCACCTCATTAACATAATGGTGAAAATAATTACCAGACCTTCACCTCATTAACATAATGGTGAAAATAATTACCAGACCTTCACCTCATTAACATAATTATGAAAATAATTACCAGACCTTCACCTCATTAACATATTGGTGAAAATAATTACCAGACCTTCACCTCATTAACATAATGGTGAAAATAATTACCAGACCTTCACCTCATTAACATAATGGTGAAAATAATTACCAGACATTTACCTCATTAACATAATGATGAAAATAATTACCAGACCTTCACCTCATTAACATAATGATGAAATAATTGTTACAATAACAGTAAAAATGATAATGAGATACTTCTAACAATGCTTACCGAATGACGGCAGGCACTAATGACTTGTTTGTACGCCTTGTTGTACACAAAAGCGTGCACTGGTTCCTTGTGTGATGTCACATTCGCGCTCTTTTCCCACCTGCACACAGCCAATCAAATACTAATTAATTAATTAATTAATTAATTAATTCATTCATTCATTCATTTTTCTCAAGAAAAAACAGACAATAGACATCAGACAGACAGACAGACGGACAGACCTGAATTTCTGCTGAACAACGCTCATAGACTCGGTAGCAAATATGAAACTTCTACTCTTCAGCAAATAATTGCACACCTGGAAATAAAAAACCAATACCACGCAGTCGTCATCTAAAAATAGAATAATCTAAAAATAGCACCAATCTATAAATAGAATGACCCCGCCTGACCTGTAGTTGACCTTGTATCATGTGACTCTTTGGCCGGCACGACAACAACCATGTGTGGTCAAGCAAATCCCACACCTTCGAAAAATACAAAACATACATACACGCATACACGCAAACAAATACAAAACATACATACACGAATATAAATACAAAACATACATACACGAATATAAATACAAAACATACATACACGAAAACAAACAAACAAACATACATACAAATATAGACTTATCAGTAGAGACGCTGTATATCTTGCCCTCTCTATCGGCGATGCAAACAAAGGTCACAGGTGACTCGTGACCTTTCAAAATGGCCGACGCCTTCTGAGGTGAATATGGGTTCCATATTCGGACTTGTTTGTCCATACCTTATTATTATTATTATTTTTATTATTATTGCTATTATTATTACTATGGTTGATATGTCAAGGGAAGCATTGAAAAATAAAAGAATTTTATAACAACAGCTCGTCATCATCATTAACAACAACAATAATAATAATAGTATTATTTATTATAACTATAATAATAATAATAATATAAATAATAATAATAATTATTACCTCCAGTAACAATGACGTTACTTAACTCTGACGCGTGGAAGCACTTGACCCCTTTGAAAACCAGGAAGTAGGTCGAGTTCTCGTTAAAAAATGACGTCATGTTCAGTTTCGTGGATGACTTTTCCGACGTGTTTTTCCTCGCAGATTTTCTACTAGTGAAATTTTTACCATCTCTGGTGGTAGTAGTTGTTGTGTTAGCCACAGCAGCCACGGTAGTATTATTAGTAGTAGTGGTAGTAGTAGTGGTAGTAGTGGTGGTAGTAGTAGTAGTAGTAGTAGTAGTATTGTTACTGGTTGCTTTAGGGGATAGCAGCTGTCCACCTAGTCTTAAAAGCTGCTGACTTGTGAAATCCAAACTACCTTTTGGAAAGGGTTATTATTATTTTACTAATTTTATTATTAATATTATTTGTAGTAGTAGTAGTAGTAGTAGTAGTAGTAGTAGTAGTAGTAGTAGTAGTAGTAGAAGTAGTAGTGGTGGTGGTGGTGGTAGTAGTGGTAGTAGATAAAACAAAAAAAAACAATGCTTACATATAACGAAGGCAGTCTTCTCATTCTCAGAGCAGGACATCATCTGCTTCAGTTCCACGCTGTATTTAATCTATTCGTAATATCGGAGTGATATTCTCGTTTATAACGTAGTTTGAATAGAGAACGAACGAACGAATGAATGAATAAACGAGCGAACGAATGAATAAACGAATGAATGAATGAACGAATGAATAAATGAATGAATGAACGAATGATAAAAACTAACAAATGAAAAAATTGCATACTTGTTGAACCCAATCTAGGTGAGCGCGCCATCTATGAAACTGGATCTGGGTTTTTCCCACGGCCTGATTAATTGGGACGCTGGAAATTCCATTGTCTTTATTTCTTTTTTTCCAGGATCTAAGTCAAAGTTTTATATCGAAATGGAGTTTAGATGAAAGTTCAAAGTTTAAAGTTCAGAAATGGATTTATAAATTTGAAGGTATGGATGGTTTTCTGCTTGAAGCATGTCTAAATTATCACCTTGAAAAACCGTGTAACAATAATAATTAATAACAACAATTAAATTTAATTATATTAAAAATCAATAATAACAGAGCAGAATGATGCGTAAGCAGAAATAGAGCAAGATGGTGATGTAACCGAAAATGTGAGTGAAGATAATGCTAATTAATAAGGTGATAATATTCCAAGAGTTATAATGTGATCATGTGACGGTGATGACGTAATGTGATGATCCATTGTTATTATTATTATTATTATTATTATTATTATTATTACGTACGTATAACTCCTTCTTAGAGTTCTGGCAAAATGATTGCATTCAAGACAAAATAATTAATAATTTAATACTTGGCTAATTAATTAATCGGTATTACACCATCATCATCATCAGTAGCAGCAGCAGCAACAGCAGCGGTAGTGGCTGCAACAGCAGCAGTAGTAGTAGCAGCAGCAGTAGAAGCAGCATTACCTTAAAGCTTCTCCAACAGAGGACATGATGATCGTATTAATGCAACCTTCCGTATCGCCGAATGAAATGATACAGGAATCTGTGCCTGTACAACTGTATGTTTGTGTGTGTGTGTGTATGCGTGTGTGTGTGTGTGTATGAATTTATGTATGTGTGTTTGTATATTGCATTGTCTGCATACGTATATATGTATCCCAACGGAGGTGATAAGAAAAAGTCGATGATGACTATGACGATGACGATCAACCAACTGACCAATCAACCAACCAACTGACCAACCGATCAACCAACTGGCCAACCAACTGACCAATCAACCAACCAACTGACCAACCGATCAACCAACTGGCCAACCAACTGACCAATCAACCAACCAACTGACCAACCGATCAACCAACTGGCCAATCAACCAACCAACTGACCAATCAACCATCCAACTATTCAGTCAACCAAATGACCAATCAAGCAACCCGCCAACCAACCAGCAGTCCATCTGTAATGGAACTGTTTCAAACTCAGTTAGTTGGCAATAAGGTTCTAAAGATGAAAGTTCGTAAAACTGGATCTCTCTATCTCTGAGAGAATGAAAGAATGAATAAATGAATGGATGGATGGATGGATGAATGAATGGATAGATGGATAAATCGTAATTTGAATTTTCAGCCACCCTGTTGAGACGACGATCTTATTAAACTGTGACAAGATAGCAAAGTCTGTGGCCCATTTCTGTTTTTGAGAACCACTGGGCTACAAGAATAAACGTTTAATTAATTTATTTTGATTAAATTAATTATATTGAATGGTTAAAAATTATTAATATAATGTATGTATATTGATTAAATTAATTTAATTGAAACGAAAACTTCGAAAAAAAAAACATTTTCTCACAAAAATCCGACTAATTTTCTTCACTTTTGGACCTGCAGATGACCAGAAACTAACATAACCATCCTTGCTGCAACAGGCGAACTGGCCGCCTTTAGTTTTTAGATCAAATTCACTTTTACTCATTTCGGCGATTCTGACTACGGTATCTCTGTGTGGAGACAACGTAGATTTAGCTGGAAGATTGAAAGTGACGAGTTTCTTCTTCTTGATGGAGTCGGAGTTGTGAGAGTATATGAGCTGCATGTACGTACAAATGTCGTCCCACGATACGTGGTTCTGGGAGAAGCAGTCCATCTTTGTGAACAGGGCTTTGAAGTCGGATGTCTGTTGTGTTGGTTATGTTGTTGTTGTTGTTTGTGTTGTTGTTTGTGTGATGTTTTGTGTTGTTGTTGTCTGTGTGGTTGTTTGTGTTGTTGTCTGTTGTAAAAGGAATGGTGTGACGTGCCTTCAAGCTGTCGTTATTCAAGGCCTCTTTCATAATCCTCACGAATTCCTTCAAATCAACGCCACAATCTTTCTTCCTCTCTTCAAACAAATTCTTCATCGACTCCAGCACGTTCAATGTTATCATTTCCTCGATCTAGAGTGAAAAATTTAAATTATAAAACTTTGAAATGGCACATCATAAATATCAAATCCCATACCTTCTGTCCAGTGTACCGACACACATATTTGTCGATTTTATTGAAATTCACGATTCGATTCATAACCGAGCTCGTCTCATTTCCTGTCACTGTCATTCGTCTTCCCTCACCCATCCCTGTTACGTCATTCAGATTTTTCCCCGCCAAGCCAGACGTTTTAGGCCGGTATATTTTGTCATTGCGAAACTCATCATCTAACGCTTGATTTTTATAAGTTGACAGTGACTCCAATCTACCGGAAGAGGAAATAGGTCTGAAAGATTTAAATCTATCCAGGAGCACCATATTTTTTTTATTTTTATCCATAAGGGACCTTTTGTAGAAGTGAGTTAGATTTTGTAGAAGTTTTTTCTCTGCTGTTGTTATGGTGACTTTGATGCCTTGGTGACCCTTTGAAGCACTTCTAGTGTTGGCTCGTCTGGTCGGATTTTCTTTTTTAGACGCCATTTTTGCTGATCTGAATATTTGTATTTCAAAATTTCAATTAAATTCTATTTGAAAGCATAAATAAATACAAATTTATTTAATAATTAAAATAGTATTATACATAACGGGAATGAATTTTTAGCAATTAATTTATACGTGTGTATATGTAAGAATGTTTATTTGTGTGCGTGTGTGTGTGTTAAAGGTATGTACGGGCATTACATTTTTCTAAGTTTCAGAAGGTAATTTAAAAAGACCGGCACTAACTTTGTATGTAGCAATCCCAGAGATACGGTACAAAAAAATGTGCTTAAATTTAAATAATTAAGTCAATAAAACAATTATTTTCAACTATAATAAATATTATTATAACTATTATTCTTGCTATTATTAATTATTGTATGTTCTTATAATAAATATGCCGACAAGATGAAAGATATTTTGAAGCAGCCGATCTTAGGCATGAGCCGCTATATAAATAGGATATGCATACAAACAAACATACACTCAAACATACATACATACATACATACTACATGCATACATACATACATGCATGCAAACATACATACACATAAACATACATACACCCAGTACTCCGGTTTCATTTAATGTTTTAATCTCGAGTTGCCATAACGATATTGATCGAATGGGGTTTTTTTTTATATAGATAATAATAATATGTTGGAACAACAACAACAACAATAATAATAATAATAATTATTATTATTATTAAATTATGATAATTATATTTACATTGAAAACATAATCACAACATTTTAGCATTAATAACAACGACAAAACCATCAACGAAACCTTGTGAACATATGCGAAGGAAATTGTTTAATTTCAACCCGTCTATTATTATTAAAATTATTCATATGAAATTTCACATAAAAAATATTTTAAAATCAAAATAGAACAAAAAACCAAATAAAAATCGAAATACAATACATTACATTACATTACAATACAATACAATATAATACAATACCATATAACATCAAGCTAAATCATACACAAACACACACATAATTAACAACTCCTAATGAATGAATGACCGAATGAAATGAATGAATGAATGAATAAATAAATAAATGAATGAATGTATGAATGAATGAATAAAACATCGATAAACCAGATAAAATATATAGCAACTATTTAAAAATTGTTTAGTAGCTATATAATGCAATACCTACATGATGGTGATGACGATGACTATGATGATGATGGTGATGATGAAGAGATAACGATGATGACGAAGAAGATGATGATAGTGACGATATTACACACACACACACACACACACACACACACACACACACACACACACACACACACCACACACACAGACACACACACACACACAAAGGAATGCGTTACGTAATAATCAATAGAATCAATAGGTAAATTTCAATGCATATTAGATTATACATACAAACAGAAATGAATGGTAAAGAGAGATAGACAGCATTACAACATTTATAATTGTTACAAAAAAGTTTATTGAAAATGTAATATGCGCCATATTGATTTAATTTTTTTTTTTTTGTAATTCAGAAGTGACCGTGCAGAATAATAGTTACGAAATGTGCGTGTGCGTGTGTGCGTGAAAGAGAGAGAGAGAGAGAAAGAGAGAGAGAGAGAGAGAGAGAGAGAGAGAGAGAGAGAGAGAGAGTAAAAACGTAATTGGATATCAAATTTGAGAGAAAATTGTGTTTAATATCATTCAAATGATATCTTTGATTGACACTTTGTCCAGTTGGGCGGGAGAGAGTAACTTCGGCGGAGTCGGACATCTTTGTTTTATATGCTGTAGTTGTTGTTGTTGTTGATGTTGTTGTTGTTGTTTTTGCTGATGATGACGTAATTGTTCTAAAAATAACTTAGGTTTTTCTGGAATGTCTGGTTTGTCTCTTCCAAGAACGACGATATTATGTCTGGATGATGTGTTATCGCCTGAGGTTGTTGTGACTTTCGGTGGCTGACAAACTGAAACTGGCAGATTTTGAGGTGGCTGTTGTAGACTGATGAACGGTGCTTCGTTCAAATTTGTGGTAACCGCTTTTTCATCCACTGCTGCTACTGCCGCTGCTGCTGTATCGCTAGCTGCCAACGCTGAACTCAGTAGGCAGTCGTCAGAACTGTGAGCTACAACATCCAGGGACTGCTTTTTCTGACTTTTGTTGATGAAACTCGAGAAACTTTTCGAGTTATTAATTTTTGATTTGTTACCATTCGATAATTTTTCTTGGTTGGATTTCCTGGCGTTCTTCACACATTCGAGTTCCCAGTAAAAATTTTCATCCGAGTACCTACCGGATGATGATCTTTTTTCAGTCTCATGCAACTCTGTTGGCATTTTTGATCTTTCAGAAAATGAATTCAAAAATTTGGAGAATGAATTCTCAGTTTTTTCCTCTTTCGTTTGTTGAAACTTTTCCCTATCGAGAAGTTCAGTTGAGAGTTTCAAGTTGTCAGAGAAGGGCCTCTTCTGAATGGAAGTGACCATGCACTTCTTCGCTGATGCTGCTGCTGAGTTGCTGCTCTTTGAATCTGGAAACTTCTTAGGATCTGGAAACTTCTGACACCACTGCTTGACAGATGGCGCAAACTCCATGAAGTACGAAGATGAATTAATTTTAGGAGGTGGCGGAGGTGGTGGAAGGGGTGTGGCGCAAGTGGATGCGGCCCAGGAGGATCTGTTGGCGGCCTGCCCCCTCCTAGGTTGCCCCTGTCTGTACACCTCCCTCTCTATCTTCGATTTGTACTGCGTCGTGTTCGAGCAGATGCTGGTCGCTGACGTTTGCTCCATCTGACTAGAGTTATCTGAGATGTTGATTTCATCTACGGATGGCCCGTTCAACGCGGATGATAATTTTGATTTGTACAAAAACGTTGGCGACGAAGTACTTGATGATGAATTATTTTTCGTACTGCTGACGCCCGACTTGTGGGAGTTTGTAATCTTTTGAAAGTTTTCATTTGAAACTGAGAAGAAGGGTCGCTCGCTATGCAGAAGCGGTCTAGGAGGTTTGAAGAAGGGAGTGCATGAATGTCCTTCGTCGGGTGGCGTGATGCTCTGAAAGCCCGGATTGAACATGGAGTGATTGTTGGACGAGGTAGCAGGCTTGTAAAGACTCGCATCACTCCAGCCTGGCAGATGGTACAGCGGCTGCTTGAACGGCAAGCAGTACTTGCTGGCGTCCACTTTGACGTGGAGAGAGTTGTTGTGGCTAAAGGAGGAAACTGATTTCACATCGCCGACCATGTTGCCGCTCTTACATTCCAAGCAATTGAAAAGCGAAAGACTGAGTGTGTTTTTGAAACTTTTCGAATTGTTAGCCTCGCTGTAGCAGTCAAACTGATCGGAACCTTCCAAATTTGTAGTGGAATGCAACTTACCGAGTTCAAACGCAACGTGACAACCACCGTTCAAATTCTGAACGACACTCGTAGTTCTCAAATTATTTTCATTCGCCAGAGTCTCGCGCATATTAACTGAGAGATTACCTTTCAATTGGGAAGATGAAGAAGCGAGAACCGGTTTCAAACTGGACAAGACATCACTGGCTGCTGCTGCTACTGGATCATGTGAGATTAATTTGAAATTCACACCTCCACTTTCTGAGCCGAAATTTCCGGCGCTATTGTTAAGAAAACATTTGCAGCCTGCAGACTGGCCACACTCGGCACACACCGAGTGGCAAAGTTTATTTTTAATACTGGCGACTTGTTTCTCTGAAGTACTTTTCCTATCTGCGGCATGAGGAACGAGGAAGCTGCTACTACTACCACTGCAGACATCACTTTCACTGCTCTTTAAAGTTGAAACTCTAACATCGTCAACCTTTCCATCAACATCAATGGAACCGCAATGACTAACATTATTAACATTAGAGTTTGTATTGTTGCTAATAACCGTAGTAGTAGTAGTAGTAGTAGCAGCAGCAGCAGCATCATCATTAAGGATAGCTCCAATACTCAACCTTGAAATATGCCTCTCCACTTTACTGTTACTAACGCTCCTCATAACCAACCACCTGTTACTGAATCCTTTGAACAGCGTCTGATCCATCAGGCTATCCAGCTCCGTACTAGTCTGAGCATCTCTGTACATTTTTCTCAAACCATCTTCATCGTAGTCGTCGTCGTCGTTACAGTAGAGACAGTTGGCGTTATTATTATTATTACTGTTGTTGTCGTTGTCAGTTACGCTACTACTGCACCTACAATTGTTGTTATTATTATTGTTGTTGTTTAAGTTATTATTACTATTATTCCGAAGAGTTTGACAGTTCAGACATCCGCTCTTACCAATGTAGTTGTATTGCCTAAAGCCATCATCGTAAAAGCGAGCAACCTCATTTAATAAGCACCTGTTGTCGCCATTATTATTATTATTATTATTATTATTACAACTACTTCCGGCAACTTTACCGTCTTCACAATCGTCACTCAGTTCAATGTAGCAGGGGCACCAAACTGAAAAATCTAGGAGTCCGTCATCATCCAAATTACCAGCAACGTAACCGCTCGATCCCTCAAACAATTTATTATTAATACGATTTATATTATTATTTATATTATTATTATTATTATTTATATTATTATTATTATTATTACTTATATTATTATTTATAATATTATTTCTTCTATCAACGAAACTGTTACTACTGGTCCTACTACAATTATTTCCACTGCGATATTCGTTACCGGCCCATGCCCTCCTCTCCGGAGCCACATCTAGTCAGCTGACGCACGTGTGACCACCTATTACAAGAGGGGGTTTCGGGGAGGTTTTGTTCGTAGGGTGGACCACGCAAGCCCCTGCTCGCCCCGTGCAGAGCGGCTTCACCTGTTTGGCGAGTGTCGTGAGGTGGTGGTGGTTTGGTTAAAGTTGGAAAGTAAAAGAAAGTTGGTTAAAAATGTACCGGTGGGTTATGTGTGATTTGAGAGTTAACGAGTTTGAGAATTGTTAAAAATTTTGTTAAACTGCCAAGAGAAATTTACAAATGTAAGTTTCAAGCGTGAAATAACCACATGTGAAAAATGAAAAATTTTTGAAAAGTCACAGACCGTAGTCCAGATGTTGAGCTGAGGGTCATAACTTTCGACATCGGTGAGGTATTGCTGGCCGTCAAAACCGCCGACTGCAAACAACTTGTCACCCAACAAACAGACTGCCACCGTATCTCTGGGCGAGCTTATAGGGGCCACCAAAGTCCACTGGTCAGTTTTCGGGTCGTACCTGAGTAGTTGAATAATTGATCGAATGATCCATTGATTGGCCGTTGAAATGGTCGATGCCCTAACTGATTATACTAAATTAACCTTTCGACACAATCAAATCTACTGGACTTGGGGTTGCTGGCAGGTGCATCGTGCCCACCAACAGCATAGAGGAAGCCATTACAGGCGGCCACACCAACACCCCCTCTCCTTTTGCTCATGGGGGAGCAGAGGGTCCATTTGTTTGTGTGTGGGTCGAAACTTTCAACTGACCTCAAACAGCTACTGCCATCTCTGCCACCGACTGCATATAATCTTTCGTGGCGAGTAAATAGATCCATTAACTTTATCAAATTAACTACTTCGTGGAGGTAACAACTTCATACAAGAGAAACCAACCACACACACATAAACACACACAAACAAACACACACAGACACACACAGACGGTAATTCCATCTAACTTGTTGGCGAGGACAGCCACTCCGACAGTACTTCTCTGTGTGGACATGGAAGCGACGTAGCACCATTGTTTGGCTTGGGGGTCCCACCTCTCAACGGTATTCAGGTAGGACCACCCATCGTGCCCGCCCACTGCATACATCGGCCCTTCCAATACTGCCACACCTGGTTCGCGGGTTGGGATGTTCGTCTCATTTATTAACTTGCCTCTTAATGTGAGGCTGATTTGCGATAGGTAGAAATGAAACAATGGTACCAACGGTACCAACGGTACCTACCCAATCCGTGCCTGTGCGTCCCCATCGGCATGACCAGGGACCATGTCTTCCTGACGGGATCGAAGCACTCGACGATGTCCAACGTTTTGAGGCCATCTCTCCCCCCAACCACGTACAGACAATCATCTATTATGGCCAGCCCGAACTGCAGACGCCGGCCGTTCATGTTGGCAAACTCAACCCACGTATCTGTTCGAAGGTCGTACTTCTCTATGCTGATGGCACCTGGGTAGAAAGAGAGAGAGAGAGAGAGGGATGCAACTGTAATAAGAAGAAGGAGAAGAAGAAGAAAAAGAAGAAGAAGAAGAGAAAAAGAAGAAGATATATAAAAAAAAGAGCAGAAACCTCTAGAACAATCCATTCCGCCAACAGCATACAAAGTGCCAACTGTAGATTTTCGAGGTTTCGTTCTTGAACTTTGCATGGCCACCCTTCTCTCTGGCAGCAGGTGGTACTTCATGGCTTCGAATATCAATTCCTGGCATACGGGGTCATCTTTGAAGAGTCGGTTCATCTCCACGTGGTCGGCCAGAAACTGGTGTTGATTGGTTGGTTGGTCGGATGGTTGGTTGGTTGGATGGTTGGGTTGGTTGGATGGTTGGTTGGTCGGTTGGTTGGTTGGTTGGTTGGTTGGATGGTTGGTTGGTTGGTTGGATGGTTGGTTGGGTTGGTTGGTTGGTTGGTTGGTAGGTTGGTTGGTAGGTTGGCTGGTGTTAGTTGCATTTTTAGACGATGTTTTTGTTGGTGATGGTAGTAGTAGTTGTTGAGTATTTTGTTTACATTTCATGTTCTATGCGTCGGAACAACATTCAACTAATACATACGTTCGTTTTATAGCACATCACAAAAGGATCCAAACTAAACCATAGAAACCTGTGGAGATAGCAGAGGCAACTTAACACATGCCAGCAACTTTCCAAGTGCATGTTTCCTTGCCTGGACATCATGGTTGGCCCAGTGGACAAGAGCGTGGAAGACGACAGTTTCGTCTGACACGTTCAAATTTTCATCCGACAACAACTGGCTGAGATCATCCGGAGGAAGGTGCACGAACTCTTGATTGTTTATGATCTTCTCAAAGTTCTCCTAATTTAAAAAATTTCGTAAAAACTTTATGTCCTGCATTTCAGCAGCCCCGACAAACAAAATCCAAAATCAGTTACAAACATTCAAAATAAAATGAATAACGTATCAAACTTACGATGACGTAATCATTCGAGACTCTGAACAAGTTACTGCAGCCCCTTGTGTCAGCAAACTGCCTGATGCCAATGCAGTTTGAAGGGTGCAGTTGTTTCTCGAGGAAGTTCGAACAGGCGTTCACCACACCTGATAACTAGAATGAATTAATGAATGAATGGAAGGATGGATAAATAAGTGAGTGAATGGAAAAACGAATGAATGAATGAATGAATGAATAAATGAATGAATGGATGGAATGAATGGATGAATGAATGGAATGAATGCGGAGGAAATTAAAAAACCTGCAATAAACAAGCAGTGCATAAGAGATTTTCTACTGTTTCTTCTCGAATGTCTAAACTACCTGAACGAATGAATGATGAATGAATAATTGAATGGATGCATGCATGGATAGATTGATGTATGAATGACTTAATGCACAAATAAAGAAATGAATTATTTCAATATAAAAAAACTCTAATTCACCATGATACATGTATTTGATGAGGGTATGCAATGACTCTGGGTCAACTTCCTTCATAACTATTTCTTCTTGGGTGGCCTCCAGCACATCACTGGTAAACATGGCTGCAAAATAGTCAGATGATGAACTAAGAACCAGTCTGTGGGCTTTGATTAGGAGATCTCCAACTACTATCACAACATCACACAGCTTGAAAAATAATTTTTTCAGATTATAACTTATTCAAGTTTATTACTTATTAATAAATTATAAATTAATTAAAAAGAATTAATAATATTTTAATTATTTAATATTTGAAAATATGAATAATATAAAAATGTTAAAAAAACATAACTAACTATCTGGCTATCAAAATACTCCTCCATCTTTTTCATCATGAACTGAGCATGAAACTTATCAATGAAAATATTTTCCTGTTCTTCTTCCATGTTTATTTATTATTTAATTTTTAATTATAACTCTTTCTTATATTATCCCGCAATTAATATGAAATAATAATTATTTATAATTTATGTAAAATTGAAATTGATTTGATTAGAAGATAATATTATAATAGAGTTTAATTTAGTTAGGTTAAAATTAAATTAATTAATAATGTAACATTGGTAAGGTTCAATCTTTGATTCATTCATTTAATTGTGATCTGTAATTAATTTAATTTATTTATTTTAATAATTTTGATTTAATTTAATTAAAACTACTCAATCAAGTCAAGAGGAAGAGAGTCAAGCTCAAGCAAAGTCTCAAACCACTGAAAACAGCCTTTTAAAAAAAAGCAAGGCAAAATCACAATTTAGAATTTAGTTAGAGACAATCTTTTGACCAATGACCAATTCTTTTAAATTTTTAATAAATAATAATTATGATCGAATATTGCATAAGAATTGGATGAAATAATTAATAATTACGAATCGATCTTCCTTAGACAACAACAGCATTTAATTTGTTATGGATACGATACATCCACAATTAATCAGCTGGTCGCCATTGATGGTAGATAGCAAAATTATAATTATAATAATTATATTCTCACTTCTCTGATAATTGATTGAATTGGCTTGACGATGGAATTTTATGGATTTTAAATTAAATTTTATTCACGAAAAGTAAGTCGGATTAAACAATCTAATACATTTATCTGATATGTTTACCGATATATCCGGTTACGGTAGTAGCATAACATCTTTTTATATTAACTGTTTAAAAGTTATCAAGTTAAAAGTTAAGTTTGCCGTAGATTTCTTCTTTAATGCCTGTTATAAATAAGATTTGAAGTTTTATTCTGCGTTAATTTCAAATTTGAAAACTTCATTTGAAACTTTTCATATTTATTTGAGATTGCCGAACATAAAATAGTTTTAGTAATTGACATTATTAATTTATTTTCGGCTTCAAAATGGCGTGTCCGTTTTTTAAATTAGCGATTTTTGTTTTTACTGCAAATATTTTTTATCCAAAGATTTTTTGTCAGCCAAAGTTGGAAACAGAACTTTGTCAGAACGCGACGCAACTGAAATGTTCGTGTAAGAAGTTTGACAATTCCAATGCATCAACAACAACATTGTTGGAAGTTGTCTGTTCAAATGCCTCACTGGCAACTATTCCTAATTTTCTGGGACCATTACGTAGCCTAATCATAAATAACGATACATTCAAAATTTTGCCAGTTTTTGATCGCTATTATGAGTTAAATCGTCTGGAGTTAATGCATGACAACATTAATCTCATATCTGACTATGCCTTCCATAATCTCACACAACTAAACTACTTGGACCTGTCGTACAACGACATCGTCAACTTGAATGAATTCTCATTCAGTGGGTTGAAAAATTTGGAAGTTTTGAACTTGCAGATGAATAGGATATTCATCATCCTACACAACGTATTCACCTTCGAGTTGCTTCCATCTCTCCAGATTCTCCATTTGGACGGCTGCAAGATTTTTCAAGTTGAGGCTGGCTCATTCAATGGCATGGGCAACCTTGCAGTTTTGAATTTAACCGGTAATAAAATTGATGAACCAGAAACGTTAGGAACATCTAATGGGCAGTTACATTCATTGAGACATTTGCTGCTGGGCTCAAATAGGATCAGAGAGTTGCATGAAAGTTTTTTAAAATACACTCCCAATTTGGAAGAATTAAATTTAGAGGGTAATAAACTTTCAACAGTTTCTAGTCTCAACTTTGAACCAGTTAAAAAGAGTTTGAGAAGTTTGAATTTGCGTGGTAATCAAATAAACGAGCTTCAACCAAAATGTTTTAAAAACTTGAACTCCTTGGAACATCTGGACCTTTCATACAACCAGCTGATGGTAATCAGGAGGAAGGCCTTGCCAGATTTTGAAGTGGAGACCTCACTTGGATTCAACCTAATCATGCATGACAATTTTTTGAACTGTTCCAACTGTGATAATGCATGGCTGTTTGAGAACAATAGAGTCAAAAATGCAATGAAATTCAATGCATCAATGTTGGTTTACATTCTATTAATTTTCAAATTTCCTTTTTTCTGGATTTAAAATATTCACTTTTATACAAATTATTTAAATTAAAATTAATCTATTTTCCAGATGCACTTCTCCGGAAAACATTACCTTCATAACAGCATCATCAACCTTGTTCAAACCCTGCGTGTCGGATGACGAACGAATGTACAAGGTGACTCTCGCCATCTTCATACTCATATTCCTAGTTGTTTTAGCTGTAATCATTGTCTTTGGTGTTCTGTGGTACCGGAAGAGGAACTCAGATAGATATCCGAGGGCCATGAATGTGGGGCTGTCGAGAAATAGTGGCTGGGTTGGAGAGGGCACAGCAAGTAACGAGGGAAAGTTCTCTTATAGAGAGCTCGAAAACCAAAATGCATTCTCCATAGATGACAATGAGGATAATAACAATGTCAGTGCTGATGCAACAAACAATGATAATGATGCTAAGTTGTAGGCATTTGACTGATTTAAATTATATTCAGCTTTTCTTTTTTTAACACAATCATGCCAGCTAAAATCATCTTACACAAATAGTATAATTTGGTGAATATATTTCAATGTACTATCAATGTACTAAAGACAGCTCTTTTTTTTACAGATAATTCTTCATTAATTGTGTTTTCAGCCACTGTATTGTTTAGTTCTTGTTTTCTCATTCATACTTTACACTGAGCTGTTTGTAGCTAAATTGAATCAATCCTCTACCTAAGGTACAACAACAACAACGGACACACACACACTACTTATATTGTTATATATGCAGGAATAGTCAATAATATATATTTGTTTACTCTCATATCATTTGTCTTTTTTATTATTCTCTGTTTATATTGGATAGAACTCAGAAGTAAAAATCAAAATATTTTATTCTAAAATTCTTTTTTTTTTTTTTTTACAAAATATTTTCACCCATAGTTTCATGTTAAAAGCAGAGGAGTGTGTATGTGTATATGTTTTGAAATTTGTGAGTTATTAATAATTTCATCGCTACTTGTGTATGTGTGTGTGTGTGTGTGTGTGTGTGTGTGTGTGTGTGTGTGTGTGTGTGTGTGTGTGTGTGTGTGCGCGTCTCATCTCCAGCCATTGAATTTCGAAGCTTCTCACTTTTTTTTACGAACGAATTTATTGTTCCTTATTCTTACTTTCTTGCAGATGAATTATCATTTTTAAAGAGATATTTTTATAAATTTCATTATACAATTGATAATATTTTATTGGAATTATCAATTTTTTGATACGTGAATTTTTATATATTTGGATTTTAGTATATGAACTGCTCGTCGACAAAATATCATTCAAGCCCTGTATCCATGCATTGAATAGTTGATAATTTTGTTGACTAATAAACGATTATTTACGAATTAATTACTCTTGTGTATGTGTGTGTTTATCTTTGTATATGTGTGTGTGTATCTTTGTATATGTGTGTGTGTATCTTTGTATGTATGTGTGTGTATGTGTGTGTGTGTGTGTGTGTGTGTGTATGTTTTGTGGTGTATATATGTTACTTCTTTGGTTAAGAACAATCTCTAAGTATCTATATGACATTTAGGATGATTTACAACGGAGAAGTCGTTATATAGATTATAACTCAAGCTTGTACGCGTTAGCTGATGAAGATTTATAAATCAATAAGAAGATAAATATAACATTAATCAACGTTGTATATATGTAAATGTATATTTATGTATGTGTGTGTACATAAGTGTGTGTACATAAGTGTGTGTACGTGTGTATATTAATATATATATATATATATATATATATATATATATATATATATATATATATATATATATACATGTATGTATCAGGATACTTAAGATAGGATTCAAGGTCGAAGGAAAATTGCTGACATGCTGTTGAGGTATCATGTTATTGATATTTTTGATAGGTAATTTAAGTTTGAAAGATATTATTCTTCATTATCGAGTGTGTATATGTATGTGTATCGATATATATATATATGTGTGTGTGTATATACGTGTGTGTATGTATGTATGTGTGTGTATGTATGTATGTGTGTGTATGTATGTATGTGTGTGTATGTATGTATGTGTGTCATTATTGCTGCAGTTGTTTTTGTTGGGAACAGATGCTTCTATCAGGTCAGATTTTGTATGCAAAGATAGGTGCACAATTGATTTCTTGACACGCTTACATACATACACATACATACACATACATACACACACATACTTACGTAAATACATACATACATACATACATACATACATACATACATACATACATACATACATACATACATACATGCAAACACATACAAACGCAATATGTGTTTGCCTGAGATCAGGAAACTGATAATAAAACAAATCCTCTGACTTTCTCTGAAGAAGCCAGTCATGGTGATGATAATGATGAAAATGAAGAAGACGACGATGATGAGGAAGATGGTGATGATGGGATGATGGTGGTGATGATGAAAATGATGATATTGATATGCTTCAACAATAACATTGGCTTACGTTGTACAAAGACATTATTATTATTATTATTGTTATTATTGTTATTATTATTATTGTTATTATTATTATTGTTATTATTATATAGGTCACACACATCATGAGGTTAAAGGTCATGCTAATGGGTCTGTCAATATTGTGTCCACTTTCATTTACGTTCGTACGTGTGTGTACGTAAGTGTTTTTTATGTATGTATGTGTGTCTTTATATAATATTTGTATGTATGTGTATGTATGTAAGTGTGTGCGCGTGCGCGCGTGTGTATGTGTGTGAAAATATTGAAGTGTAGAATCATTGTATTAGTGTTAGAAAAGTTGATATGATATATTAGCCGCAGTACTAGTAGTTGTAGCAGTAGCAGTAGTAGCGACAGTAACGGCAATAATAATATAAGTAGCAAAGCAAACAAAAACAATATGCAAGCAGGAATTAATGTCAAACTTAATGACATGTGGACATTTATATTGCGTTGGATAAACCATCAACCTCTATAAATAGCATCGCTACTACCACTACTACTACTACTTTTACTTGCAGTAGTAGTAGTAAAAGTAGCAGTAGGAGTAGCGGTAGTAGTAGTAGTAGTAAAAGCAGCAGCAGCAGTAGTAGTAGTAAATCAATTTGTAGATATAAGTTTTGAAAATTTAATAAACCTTGGAAACGTGTAGATTTCAGTGATGATGACGACGATGGTGATAATGATGACCATTATTATTACCATTATTATTATTATTATTATTAGCCACAAAACATTGATCTATTAGTTTCTATCTTAAGCAATGTTTACCCTACAAATTCTGAAACGTACTGGAAAAAAATTGCTTTCTGCTTTTTTGCGTCTTGTTGCGTATGCGTGTATGTATCTGTTTGTATGTTTGTTTGTATATAAATATGCCTCTATTTGTGTGTGCGTGCGTGTGTGGTGTGTGTGTGTGTGTATGTTTTAGGTTTAATTTTAAGGTTTGTCTGAAGCCGTACTTATGTTCTGAATTATTCACCAGTTAATATCGGATTCTCAATATAAGTTTCATAATTTTTATCTAGTTTTTTTCCTTCTGTAATTCATCTATTTTTTCATCCAATTATCATTTATTCATTTCGCTCGTTCATTCATTCATTCATTCATTTCGTTCGTTCATTCATCCATTCATTCATCCATTCATTCGTTCATTCATCCATTCATTCATCCATTCATTCGTTCATTCATTCTTTCATTCGTTAATCCGTCCATCTATTTATTTTTTCCTTTCGTACATCCATCCGTGTATAAATTCACATCTCAATACATATATACATTCATTCTTTTAATCTTTATACAGTGTGGGTGTGTGTGACGACAATCGCGGCGACATGGGCGACAGATTTATATTAGATTGGAAGTAGGGTTTATCTGAGCTATTCATCTACAATGTGTCGTTGGCGTTTTTGCGGTTGTGGCTCAAGGTGCTGCAGGTGCAGTAGCTGTAGAAGCGCTTGAAGAAAAGAGAAAATGAAAGAACAAGAGAAATAAGATAATCCAAAGAGAGAGTGAGAAAAAGACAGACAGAGAAAAAAAGGACGATTAGTTATAGATGTAACTGTAGCAAAAGTAGTAGTTTAGTAGTTGAAGTATTTGTTTGTAGAAGAGGGGGCGAGAAACAGTAAGATAGGCAGGGAAAGAGAGAGAGAGAGAAAGAGAGAGAGAGAGAAACAAACAGACAGAAAGAGAAAGAAAAAGAGAGAGAATAAAAAAAGGATGGATAGCATAGCTTTTTGAGCAGTAACCAGTATCGAATTCAAGGAGATCTCCTAATTTGTGCACGCAAGCACATAGTCACCATTATTTCTACGCTACGCTTTAAGCGCCGAGCTGAGCTGAGCTGAGCTGATTATTTCCAGAAAACTTTCTTAGCTCCAACTGAAGCTCTGTTCAGGCGCGCTACCAAATGAAAAAATCATAGTTGACAATAATTAGTTAGTGAAAAATACAAATGAATTTGCTGATATTCAGATAAAAGACAGAGCAAAAACCATACATACATTCAAAAATACACACATACAATATCGGCATACATTCATACATACGTACGTACATACATGCATACATACATACGCACATACGTACATGCATGCACACATAGCGTCATCTCGTTCTCACTTGGTTGGCAGTAGGTTGGTTTGCTATTTAAGAGTGGACTAAAATTATACCAACAATAATAAAATTATTATTAATAATAAAATTATTAATAATAATTGTAATTAACATATACAAATTTATACAAAAACGAATTTACAGATAATTGCTAGTGATGTTTGGATAAATTAGACGTTTAATAACTTGATATAAATAGCTAAATAATTAAATGAATTTATAAATATATAAAATTATTATTATTATTAATTAAGTGAATAGTTATGTATATCAGATAAGAATTTTTTCAGCCAAAAGGTAAGTCCCTATATGATGAATATTCTTTTATCGTTTAATAACACAATATTTCGTATTAACATGATGCACTGTAATGAATGTTCCACATCGGTTGGGGCAGGCACAGCGGTCTTAAAAGCATAAGGCCAAGAAATTTCTAAGTATGCTACTCTCAATGACTCTAAAATCTTTCAACTAATATGCATCGAAACCTTCGGACCGACTGAAAAAATACCCAACTTATTAATAAAATTATCTTAATACCAGCAAACCCTTTAGATAAAAACTACATTGAAGAATATATATTTATCGATTCGACTCCAAAAATTTACTTCCTTTTGTATACTTGATGGGGCTTTAAATAACCTTTCTATGCCTGACGCAATAACATTAGAGTATAGCAGAACCTGACAATGATTACAGCCCCATCAGTGCCTAGTTAATCATCGTAAGGGACATACAAACATACATACGTACATACATACATACATACATACAAACAAACACACACATACATACATACACAGGCACACATACACACATACAAACATACATACATAAGTATACAACAAAATGCTTTTGAATTATAAATGTGCCGTGTTTTTTGTTTAGTTAGTCAACAAAGTAAAAAAAAATTATGTGGAGGTTTCAGAGCGTTGAATTATTGATGGTAGTTTGCAAGTAGAGGGACATTTCCAACGAGAATGAACGAACGTTTTAAAGATATATAATGTAACATGGTGTCTGTTTATATTGTGATGATGATTATGATGATGATGGTGGCGATGATTTGTCGCCCCCATCGTTGCTGCTGTTGCTGCTGATTTTACGTTTCGTGCATAAATTTTTATTAATCGAACACAAACTAGAGATAAGTACATTTCTACAAACACAGATACATACATGCATGCACACACACACACATATCCATACAAACATACATACATACATACATACAAACATACCTACATATATACATACAAACGTACATACACCAATACAAAGGTGTTTTACGTCATTGCGAGAATACTCAATTCTTATTGGCCAGCGTTTATTGCTGATAAATTAAATGTGACATCACACACAACCATTGCTACGTGTAGTAATTGTAGTATTGATTATGATTAAGTAGTAGTAGTAGCAGCAGTAGCAGCAGCAGCAGCAGTAGTAGTAGTAGTAGTAGTAGTATGAGTAGTAGTAGGAGTACTAGTTTAGTAGTAGTAGTAGTAGTATGAGTAGTATTAGGAGTACTAGTTTAGTAGTAGTAGTAGTAGTAGTAGTAGTAGTAGTAGCAGTAGCAGCAGCAGTAATAGTAGTAGTAGTAGTAGTAGGAGTAGTAGTAGGAGTAGTAGTAGGAGTAGTAGTAGGACTAGTAGTAATAGTAGTAGTAGGAGTAGTAGTAGTAGTAGTAGTAGTAGTAATATTAGTAGGAGTAGTAGTAGGTGTAGTAGTAGTAGTAGTTTTGTTTTATTTTCAATTATAAGCAATCTCATCGTTTCTCAGTCAGTTGCTATGAAGAGCTGAACATACAAAGCAATTAATTTGAAGAGAGAGAGAGAGAGAGAGAGAGAGAGAGAGAAAAGAGAGAGAGAGAAAGAAAGAAAGAGAGAGCGGGAAAAATAAGTTAAAGATAATATCATAAAAAAACAAGAACTTTTCAATGGATAATAATCCTATCCATGCTATTTCACACAATTCATTCATCCAGCAACAACAAGATTCATAATTGTAATTAAATTTTACGGTTCTTACTACTTCTACTACTACTACTTTGACTGCTATTACTACTTATACCACTGCTGCTACTACTAAAAGACAATTACTCTAATTGAATGTTGTAGCGTTTTTTTACACCATAACAAAAAATTCTACAGCATTTTCACGGCGGGGCATGTTTTAACAATAAAAGCCTCAATAAATTGCAAACAATTGTCCACAGGAACACGATGTCAGACACGAAATTAGGACTGTCGTCGTCATCATCGTCATCAAGACCGCAACCTCTGACGCCACCACAGCCACCGCTGATGACGTCAACATCGCTATCGTCGGCTTCGTCGCCGTCGTTGACTTCTTACGCAAGAAAAAGTGGCGCGGCTCTGTCGAATTTGAATCTCTTGTCGTCGTCAGTTTCGATCTCGCGACGGGCCGCCAAATCGAGCGATGTGGTTGTGGTCGACGCGGCAAAACTTGATCGCGGCCAGTCGTCGTCATCGTTCTCAACTTTCCTGCAGCAAATCAACTCAAAATTCAGCAAGAATCGAAGCAGCAACAACAACAACAACAACAGCATCCACAGCAGCGGCAGCAACAGAGGTTGCGACGACGACGACGAAGAAGACGACGACAACAGCGTTAACAACAGTAACAAGAGCAACATCAGCGTTCACGACAGCACGGAAACTGATCGCCTTCTGGACAGCTGCACGACCAACAACAACAACAACAACAACAACCTTAACAAGAAACAACTCTATCGCACTAACAACAACAACAACAACAACAACAACAACATCAACAACAACAATCTCCGCAATAACAGCAGATTGAAGAAAAAACTATTTAAATCTCGACGACTGACATCATCTGCCGCCAGAGGCCAGTCCATTGACACAGCCGTGACCACAAAGAAACGCCCACTCATCATACAAAAGTGCTTATCGTTGACTAACTCGGATTTGAAATCGCTCGAGCCGGCATTCCAGACGGATAACCAGACAAACACACAGACACAGATGCCACCTCTTTTCAAACTCTTTCCGCCTTCCTCACTAGACTCACCGGCGCTACCATCGCAAACACAGCAGCTTCAGCAGCAACAGCAACAACGTCATTCACAACAACAACAACAACAACAACAACAACAACAACGTTTTGATTTCAA
>NW_008703893.1:3552309-3554809 GCF_000326865.2 Helobdella robusta
ATCATAATGCTTCCTCTCATTCAGCCATGACATTACTACATTCCGATTACAACAACAACAACAACACTAACACAGATCTCAACAACAACAACAACAATGATTGTTGGTTGAATGAAAACGAGAAAAAATTAATGTGCTTCACAAGGTGTCATTCAGACGAATCAAGTAACCAGAACAACAACAACAACAACAACGGCAACAACATCAACAAAAACATCAACAACAATCTTCTATGTAACGGGATAATGAAGCACATAGCAATATCAACAGCATCAACAACATCAACAACAAAATCATCATCGAGCTCCAATTTAAAAGTGTCTTTCACAAATTTCCTCGCCGCGACGACAGCATTCAATCAAATGACGGCCGTTAAATTTCCAACTACAAAAACTACCACGAAAAATAATGTTTCATTCACAGCAGCTACTGCAGCTGCTGCAGCAGCTACGTCACTAGCGACAACAACGTCACCATCATCAACAACAACGTTGAGCCTAGCAAAAACATCAGCATCAAATATTTTTCCGCCATTTACAAACTTTTCTGAAAGATTTTCATCGGCCGCGATGACGACATCATCTTCATCATCATCATCACCATCTTCGACATCATCATCAGCACCGCCACAACCAACAACAACAACATCGTCGTCGTCCTCACCGCCGTCAAGAATTTCAACAATAGACACATCAGATTCAATAAAAGACAATTTTAATTCGGGTTTGTCATTGTCTCAGCTGCACAACAACAGCAGCAACAACAACAACAACAACATTAATTTTCAACAACATCAACTACATCAACAGCAACAACAACAGCAGCCGCAGCCGCAACAACAACATTTTCACAGCTGCCTAACTAATAATGCCACATTTAGAAGCGCCAACACCACTAACAACAACATCAACATCAACAACAGCAACAACAACGACAACATCAACAACAACAACAAATCATCTCATTTTTTTTCATCATCATCATCGTCATCGTCGTCGTATCCAGCATCTTGTTTTCAACAGGTATAACGCCACATTAGAAATCTTACATTCATTAACATTGTCTATCTATAATTAGTATATATTGTGTGTGTGTTTACGTGTGTGTGTTTGTGTGTTCGTGCGTGCGTATGTGTGTATGTGTGTGTCATTTTTATTTCTATCAATGTTCATTGCATATTTTTAATAAAATGCGAATTATCTAATACGCTTTTGTATCATCATTAAATCACATTTTTCCATATTTGAAACAGATGATGATTATTTTCCGCTATTTGTTTGTTTGTCTGTCCTCATGTCTATCTGTTTGTTTGTTTTGTTTGTTCGTTCGTTCGTTTGTCTGTTTGCCCCTATGTATCTTTGTTTGTTCGTTCGTTTGTTTGTTTGTCCCTATGTATCTCTATTTGTTTGCTTGTTTGTTTATCTTTATCTTTGGAGCGCAAACATTTAATGGATGGAGACAATGCATCAAACAAAATTCCAGAAATAATTCAATGAGTAAAATTCAAATACAACAAAAGCAAGAACCCATAACAAAAAACCCACAACAGCAGCAACAAACAACAACAACATTAATACTAATAACAATAGCAACCAACACCACCACCAACAACAACACAATTGATACTAATACCAATAGCAACAGTTGGCACATCCCTACTTTCACTAATCCCTAATCACAATCGCAGGCAAGATTCGTGCGACAGGATGCAGTCGTATTCACCGGGCCAACTTCATTCTCATTAATTAGCCCTGGCTGCAGTGGCAACTCGTTCGACATCGCCTACAATAGTAAAAATACCACTACTACCACTGTGGCTACTAACGCCACTACTGCAGCCACTTCTACCACAGCTGCTGCTACTACTACTACTGCGAAGATGTATACAGTAAGTAATAGTGTTAGTAATTGTTATACCGGTAGCAGTAATTGTGTCGATATGGTTAAAAATTCTTTGGCTAAGGAAAATAATGGTAGTATAAATATAAATATTAACGATGATGATGACGTCAGCATCAACAACAACAACAACAGTCATTTTAACAACAACAACGACGACGACGACATCAGTAACAACAACAAACCAACAAACATCTATGTATCTCTAAATAATGAACACGTTTTAAAAACGAAATTATTCACGCGTCACAATCTTCTAAGCAAAAACAACAACAACAACAACAGTAACAGTAGCAACAATAGCAGTTTTAACAACAGCTTTTGCAGCGAAGAGTTAGACCAACAACAACAACATCATCAACAACAGCAGCTTCAACAACAACAGCTTCAACAACAACATCAAACTAAATTGCTAATGCATCACCCGCGCCTAACAAATAATGTTTCAATTGACTTTTTGAAGGTAATTTAATATTCTAGAAATTTTATTTTAAAGAATATTTTTTCATTTTTTCAAATTAAATTTTTTATTATACAACATGAGGAAGGATTTTTATTGAATGTTATTTAAAGTTATGATGGAAAATTTCCTCCCCGATGA
>NW_008703893.1:3559809-3569942 GCF_000326865.2 Helobdella robusta
GCTATGCTCTGATGCAAAATTAAGCCATGTCGTCGTCATCATCGTTATCATCATCACAACCATCATCATCATCATCACCACTACCATCATCATTATCACAACTACCATCATCATCGTCTTCATCCCCGTCATCTTCGTCATCATCATCATCACCACCCAACCAACAACAACGTCATCATTACCAGGAGTCCTACCATTCAAAGGCGGTGAAGACGTTGATAACAGTTAGCACCGTCTTCCTACTGGGCCTCATCCTTGCCTACCATGCAGTCGAAGTCCAGGTCTGCCCTGATGATGATGATGGTGATGATGATGATGGTGGTGGTGATAACGATGATGTGGTCTGTGATGAAAAAGATGATGATGGTGATGATGATGGTGACGATGACGATGATGATGGTGACGATGATGATGGTGACGATGATGATAGTGACGATGATGATGATGATGGTGACGATGATGATGATGATGGTGACGATGATGATGATGATGGTGACGATGATGATGATGATGGTCTGTGATGTAGACGATGACGATCTTATAATGAAGATGATGGTTTAGTATTGGCGGTTTTAAAACCGTTTCTAATCGCATCTCTGTATCATATTCGTGATCATTATCATAATTAATATAAACATCATCATCATCACCACCATCACCATCATCACTACCACCATCACCATCATCACCAATGTCATCATTCCAGCTTCTTTTTGTTGTTTTTTGTTGAAATGAAGTATTGAGTTGATCTTAACTTAGCGGGTATATAATCCAACTGCCTTTTGTTTAAATATTAATGTAATGTATGAGTGTATGTATGTCTATGTATGTATGTATGTATGCGTGTGTGTACGTATGTATGTATGTATTTATGTACGTTTCTGTATGTATGTGTGAATGTATGTGTGTGTGTGTGTGTGTGTTTGCCTGTTTTGTTGAATGTTTAGTGATTCTAGGAGTGTACTAAGTGTTTACGTGTTTGTACGTGTGTAAGTAAAATTTATTTTTTTTTTTATTTATTTATTTACAATTTTTTTTGTGTGTGTAAGTACGTACGTGAGTGTATGTGCGTGTGTGTGTGTGCATGTCTACTAAAAAATTTTTCTCAATCGCTTTAATTTCATTTCTAGTTTTAGTAGTTTTTTAAATTTTTATTTACCGGTGTATAAATTTTTCCGGAATTTTTTCTCTTCTCTGCACATTCAGAAATCACACCAGCTTTTCTGCGACATATCCAAACATTCGGATTTGTGATACTCCTCTTTACTCTCTCTCTCTCTCTCTCTCTTTCTTTCTCTTTCTCTCTCTCTTACTTTCTTCTCCCTCTCTCTTTTTCTCTCTTTTTCCAATATAGATTGAGAGGTATTCCATGTTTCAAACAGAAAATAAGTGTATCGGTTTTTTTTAATTTCTTTGAAACACTTCATTCATTCATTTTAGGGAGTTTTTCTTTCTTTCGTTTTCTGATGTTTTCTGTTTTTTTTCCGTCAGTCAATCAGTTCTCTTTTAAATGTTTTATTATTGTTGATATTTTTTTCATCAAGTACTTTTCAGTTTTGTTTGGTTTCGTTTTGTGTATCCGGCACGACGATTTGACTTGTTTCCACTCCTTTATTGCTCTCCCACTCTCTCTCTCTCTCTTTCTCTCTCTATCTATCTTTCATTCTTTCTCTCTCTTTTTTTTTCTCTTTTTTCTTCTCAAATTTTTCCATCTATCTGTTTCTTTTCAACTTTTTCATTGTCATTCTTTGCGACTTTTTTCATTTTTATTATTTTTCTCCCCATTTCTCTCTCTCTCTTTCTCTCTCTCTCTCAGGCAAAGTATATAGAGATAATGATGCGTAGGTGAGAGTGTGGATGAATTTACGGTCGTGACCTTGACATTCACCACCAAGCACCACCACCCTCTCCCCATGGGGAATGATGCCTGACAGCTGGAAGCTATGAGGTGATGATGTTTCTGAAAGTTATGGGGCTGTCACTTGTGTTACATGTCTGCTACTATCATCATAGTCATCATCATCGTCATCATCATCGTCATCATCATCAACATCATCATCAGCTTCAGCTTCAGCAGCCTCATCATCGTCATCGCCATTCTTGTTTTCTCTAACAACCCCATCTATCAGAAGTAATCTGAAATCATCTATATTTGCATTTATATAATGCAGCGGGCTTTTGACTTGCCTGCAAACATTGCAAGAATATTCGAGAATAATATTATATAAGCGTAATTCATTCATTTATTCACTCACTCACTCACTCACTCACTCACTCACTCACTCATTCACAAACAGCAGCAGCAGCACTTATAAACGTGTCATCATCTTCCGCTTTTGCATCATCGGCATCCTTCCTACTGCTGAAAACTGACGAAAAATTGTTGATTGGAGAAATATGGAGAGAGAAAGAGAGAGAGAAAAGAAGAAAGAGAAAAATAAAGAAAGATACAAAGAAAGAGAAAATGGAAGAGAGAGCGAGAAGGAAAGAAAGGAAGGACGAAAGAATGAAATATTGGGTGATTGTTTGCGATTTTTTCTTCGCACACTAGGCAGTTTCAATAAATAATCGAACCTCCACACTGAATGTATACCTACATGAACGCAAACATACATAGCTACACGCACACACACACGCACGCACACACACACACGCACGTACATACCTCCATACACACACACGTACATACATACGCACATACATCCAAGTGGTTGACTTGCTCAAATGTTTGCTTAGATCTTATTTATTATTATTATGATTGTTGTTATTGTTATTATTATTAATATTATTTTCATTAGTTTTTATTTTACAGCATCTAGCAAATAGCAAATATCGAGGAAACTGGCGTTGAAAAATTGAAAATAAAATGTAATAAAAGTACAACGGTTGAGGCAGCAGTGGCAGTTGCAGCAGTAGAAGTAACGACAGCTGCAACTGCAGTAGTAGTTGTTGTAGTAGTAGTAGCAGCAGTAGTAGTAGTAGGAGTAGTAATGGTACAAGCAGTTGTTGTAGTGGATGTAGTTAGTAGCTCTTGGAATAAAGTGAAAAAAAAATGGAAGATCGCTTTATATCGCGTGCTACAACTGTTTCTGTAATCTGATAAATGTTGTTGTTGTTGTTATTATTGTTATTGTTGTTGTTTTTATTATTATTATTGTTGTTGTTGATGTTGTTGTCTTTTTTAAATACACATGTGCCCATATGCATCACATAACGTTGTATGTTGGGTAGATTTCATTTTCACTTTCCATTACGTACACAATGTCTTTTCTGCCTTGTTTTTTGTTTGCCTGTATGTAAGCATGTGTGTTTGTTTATCGGTTTGTTTGTTTGTTTGTATGTATGTATGTATGTATGTATGTATGTATGTATGTATGTATGTATGTATGTATGTATGTATGTATGTACGTACGTATGTATGTATGTACGTACGTACGTATGTATGTACGCACGTATGTATGTATGTAGGTGTGTTTGTTTGTTTGTTTGTATGTAGGTGTGTTTGTTTGTTTGTATGTATGTGTGTGTGTATATTTTGAATTTTATAACTTTCATTTGCTATTCTAGTCAAAAGGTGAAATTTGCTAGTCCCATGCGGCATTGTATGTGTGCTGATATTTTATTCAGGAGATGGTGAGTTTTAGTCTTTTACTACTACCACTGCAGCTAATGCTGCTACTACTACTACTGCTACTACTACACCACAGCTACTACTACACCAGCTGTGGCTGTTGCTGCTGCTGCCACTACTACTACTGCTACTGCAATTGTTAATGCACACATGTGATGTTATGTGATTGATGCAAACAGGTTGTACAAATAGATTTTTCACTCTGATCGATGGAAAAAACACCATTATGTATGTACGTGTGTGTGTGTGTGTGTGTGCGTGTGTGTATGTGTTTGTGTATTTGTGTGTATGTATGTGTGTGTGTGTAAACGTGTGTGTTTACGATACTGTTTAAACATACTGTTTACCATAGATTGATTACTCTCTGCCGTAATTATTACAAGGCTTAATAAAAACAAATCAGAGTCATAGCTGGGGTCGTCGTCGTCATCATCATCATTACTTTCATCATCATCGTCATCATGGTCGTCGTCGTCATCATCATCACTCTTCGTGATAAATAAGTTGAAGCGGTTGAATGAAATTTTCGTTCATTCAATCAAGAATTTTTCGCTGCTTCTGCTGCTGCTACTACTACTACTAATACTACTACTACTCCTACTACTACTACTACTACTACTACTTTTTTATTATTATTACTATTTTTACTGCTTGCTAAAAAAATGAAATACTTCGGGCAGGCTATGGTATCATTGGTTATGTGAGTTTGATGTTCACGAGGCCCGTGCGTTTTGGTAATGATTGTTATTATTATTATTATTATTAGTAGTAGTAGTAGTAGTAGGAGTAGAAGTAGTAGTAGCAGTAGTAGTAGTAGTAGCGGCGGTAGTGGTTATAGTAATAGAAGCTGGAGTAGTTGTAGTCAATGTAGTACTGAAATTTAACGAAATGACGATAGGATGACAATTGTATGTGTAACAATGCTGCCGACAGGAATATTGTTACTAACTATTTCAATGATGGCTGTGACGCTACTGACGTTGCTGCTAATGCTGCTACTACTCTTGCCACTACTGATGATGATAGTGAAGATGATGCGGTTGATGATGATAATAATTTTTTAAAATAATCTTTTTCCTCCTCGTAATCTTTTCTACTTCACGATTTTAGAATGAGGGAATTGTGTAAACTGTTCTGTATATATCTTTATCTACCATCTCAACAGACCAACCATTTAATTTTTAAATTAATAAACCAACCAATCAGAAGTCAACTCCATTTTTCCAACCAATAAGATGACATTGAAACCAATTAATCAATCAGTCAGGACAACTCATCTAAAAGGCCAACAAATCAAAAATATCCACTCAATCGATCAACCAATCACAGCTCTTCGCGGTCAACAACTGCATCGATGATTGGCGGATAGCGATGACGTGGCAGAGGATCGCTCAGCTGATTGGTGAGCTCCTTATCTGCTCCGCCCATCCGTTTCCGGGTGCATTCTATTTCAAATGGACAACCGTCCAATCAAGCGAGGGAAAGGTTTCCGTGAAAGAGGTTTATAATTTAGAGTCTTTTGTTTATAATTATATATTTATCGTTATAATTATCATTGTCAGTATTAATGCTATTAATAATGCCATGATTATTATTAGTAGTAGTAGTGGTAGATGAAGCAGCTGCAGTCGCATCACTACTACAACAATTACTGCCATCATTAATTGTAGTATTAATATCAATACAATATCATTGCAGGTTACTAAAAACGTTTCATTAAACCTAACATACAAATAAACATACAAACACACATACATACACACACACATACACACACACAAACACACAGGTACCAGTAGACTTATTACTAAGCCTACCAATGTTCTTGCGACTCTACCTTATATGCAGGGGAATGCTACTACACAGCAAGCTATTCACCGACGCATCATCTCGAAGCATTGGGGCACTGAACAGAATAACCTTCAATACTAGGTTGGTATTTGTGTGTGTGTGTGCGTGTGTGTGTGCGTGCGTGCGTGCGTGCGTGCGTGCGTGTGTGTTGTATCGTTACTAATAACTGAAGTTTTTTTTACTTCGTCTGATGTTGATAAGTTGTAGGCAGTACTAGGGAAATGGATAATGACGACGATGATTCGAACGAGAGTTTTGACAACAGTTGTTGCTTCAGTAAGAACAATTTCGATGATAAATATTAATAATTTCGTTGAATCCTCTTGCACAATCCTCTCTCTCTCTTTCTTTCTTCCTCTCTCTCTCTCTTTCTTTCTTCCTCTCTCTCTCTCTTTCTTTCTTCCTCTCTCTCTCTCTTTCTTTCTTCCTCTCTCTCTCTCTTTCTTTCTTCCTCTCTCTCTCTTTCTTTCTTCCTCTCTCTCTCTCTCACTCTCTTTCCTATCCTATCTCTCTCACTTCCAAACACTTCAGACAAAACACACAAAACATGCAATATAAATCGATTTATAAAACATAGATCACTATATATACATACATATACATATATATATACATGTTTGTATGTATATATACATGTTTGTATACATGTGTATATTTATAGGTATACATGGTATTTGCTGGTAATACTAGATAATTTATGATCATCGTTATTAGGTATTGTATTGGAGAAAAAAAATCTTTAAAAAAGATTGTCTGTGTTTGTGTGTGTGTGTTTGTTTGGGCATGTTTGTGTTCATATGTGTGTGTGTGTGTGTTTTTGTACGTGTATGTATGTGTGTGAGTGTATGTGTGAGTGTGTGTATGTGCGTGTATGTATCTGTGCGTGATATGTGTGTATCTTTCATTGGTGTGTTGCAGTTTTTGTTTCACCGTAAACACAAAATCATAACGCATACACAGACATACACGTACACACACAGATACACACACATACACAAACACACACAAACACATACACAAACACTCTTAATGTTCATTACTAATAGATGAAAAATTCTTTCGCCATTGAGTTCAGGCAAAATATATTTTACCTGTATTAAAAAATTGTGCACGCATACACATCCACACACACACACGCACGTACGCACGCACACACACACCTATAACATACCTGCTATACACACCTGCAAATTACACCCTCTCATTGTGACGTAATCTTGATTTATATAGCGCTCATAGAAAATTGTTAATAGATTATGATAAAATGCATAATGCTAGATTCATTTAAGGACAATTATGACTGGCAGAGTACCAAAAATGTATAATACTCTCACTCTCTCTTTCTCTTTCTTTTTCTCTCTCTTTCTTTCTCTCTCTCTTTTTCTTTCTCTCTCTGTCTCTTTCTCTCTCTCTTTCTCTCTTTCTCTCTCTCTCTCTTTCTTTCACTTTTTTTATAAATAGATGTATTTGTGGATTGCAGTACCCAATTTAACATCAGACTAGTGCATACACACCACCAACTTGTACCCTTGATGCAGATTTGTGCTGAAGACACTGATGACCATCTGCCCTGGAACCGTTCTACTCGTCTTCATGCTCTCCCTCTGGATCATTGCTAGCTGGACGCTCAGGGCCTGTGAGAGGTTGAAGAAGTTGGATGGATGGATGGATGGATGAATGGATGGATGGATGGATGGATGGATGGATGGATGGATGGATGGATGGATGGACGGACGGACAGATGGATGGATGGATGGAGAAAGAAATTAATTTTCAAACGGCTGAACCGGCAGTCTGATTTAAGAAAAAGTATGAATTAATGAATGAACCCATGAATTAATGGATGAATGAGTAAACAAATGAACAAATGCCTGCATGAGTGAATGAACGAACGAAAGATCGAAAGAAAGAATCAAATAAATGTACCGTTAAAAGGATGCATTAGACAACACCGTTCAATCAAACCAATAAAATAAATGCATGCATACATTCCGGTGAACACTCACATACTGGCATAGATAAAGATGTTTGTTTGTATGTATGTTCGTACGTATGTTTGTATGTATGTATGTTTGTATGTATGCATTGTACTACCGGTATGATTATACGATTTTGTACGCAACACTTCTACTGTGACGTGTCAACAACCTCCGTTTCAATTATTCAACTCTATCCATTCTCATTTTTCATAAAAGTTTTCATTCTTTTTCTGCCTGTCTCTTTCTCTCTCTCTCCTCTCTCTCTCGGTTTCTCTCTTTTTGTCTCTCTCTCTCTCTTTATCTCTCTCTTCCTTCATTTCTTGTTTTTTTTATCACTTTCTTACATACCATCTATCGTTTTTCGTAGCCTACAACACAGCGTACGTACAACTCAGCGTACAACTCATGAGTTGCACACAGCACACAGTGCATCGCCAACAACACGCCACACAGTGCACGTCGCCATTATGACGGCCTTTTAATGACTGACGTTATGATGTGCCCCACAACTCTAACTGCTTTTATGCATATTAAAGTTGGTGACGACGATGTTGATTGGGACGACGATGATGATGGTGATGGTTATTTAAATGATGACGATGGTTAAGACGATCGCCACAACCACTACCACCCCTACCGCTACCACTATTACCACCTCTACCACCATTGCCACCACAGCTACCACAACGTCAGCCACAGAAACTTCCTGAACTCCATGTGGCTCATCTCGGTAACGTTCCTATCAATCGGGTACGGTGACCTTGTACCTCACACGTACTGTGGC
This sequence comes from Helobdella robusta, assembly GCF_000326865.2. NCBI lineage: Eukaryota > Metazoa > Annelida > Clitellata > Rhynchobdellida > Glossiphoniidae > Helobdella > Helobdella robusta. The sequence goes on from NW_008703893.1 coordinate 3,568,055, forward strand.
AGGGGCATAGCGGTGGCCACCGGGGTCATGGTTAGTTTTCAGAGGGGGTGCAACTTTTGAGGTCAGATTTATTAAGGGGGGAATAGAAATAACTTTCTAAATTTCTTTAAAGGGCAGCATGTAATAATTTTTAAATTTTTTGACGTTAATTATTCATTTTTTGGCTCGCTGCTTTCATTCTCTTTCTCTCTCCACCTTTCTCTCTCTCTCTCTCTCTCTCTCTCTCTCTTTTTCAATCACACCTCTCTCTCTTCCATCACTTTCTCTCTTCTCCCAAACGCACACAATCCTTATTAAATTTCACCGCAGTTTTTTTGCTGTTCGAAACGAATTTAAAGACGGATATGAAATGAAAATCGAAATAACTAAGGCGCATGTACTTAATTATGCGTGTGTGTCGGTTTGTGTGTGTGTGTGTGTGTATATGTGTGTGTATGTATGTTTGTTTGTTTGTGTGTGTGTATGTGTGTTTGTTTGTTTGTGTGTATGTATGTTTGTTTGTTTGTGTATGTATGTGTATATGTGTGTATGTTTGTTTGTGTGTGTGTGTGTGTGTGCGTGTGTATGAGCCAGTATTGTTTGCTCATATTTTTCCCGGACAACCAGCCACTCAAAAAACATGCAGTAGAAGAAATGAAATGAGAAATGAGAGGTTAAAAATAGGAATGAAAAAAAAAATTCTAAAAACGAAGTAACAAAAAAGAGTGAATGTTTGCTAAGAGTGAGTGCGGAGATTTTTGTTCTAGCCCAGTTCGAAATGAAAAAATTTACAGCAAAATTGAGAAAAATAAATGAAAAACAAAATAAAGAAGCACTCAGATAGATAGATAGAGGTAGAGAGAGAAAGAGAGAGAGAGAGAGAGAGAGAGAAAGAAAGAGAGAGAGTGAGATAGAAAAATTATTTATCAAACGACGATACAATTGATTCAATATACCGTGAAATTGATTTAGTCGAAACGAACGAATGAAGGATAGATAAATTGAATGTATGAATGAATGAATGAGTGAATGAATGAATGGATGGATGAATTTATGAACAAACGAACGAACGAACGAGATGCAAAAACATTATAAATGGAAAAAAGAAATGCACATAGACGCCGGGGAGTTGAGCATTTAATGACAACAGAAGAAAGAGTGCTATAAATTGCCACTTCCACTTTGTTTTATTAGTAGCTATATTACTACTACTAACACTTTTGCTGCTACTGCTACTACTACCGCTACTACTGATGCTACTGCTGCTGCTTCTGAAGCTGGTGATACTACTACTACTGCTGGCTACATTCTAACTTTTCATTGTTACTCCGTTTAGCATTACAGCTGTTCACTATTAATACATTCAGAAAAGTGGTTATACTAAAAAATAAGAAGAAAAATGCTATTACCGATTACTATTTGTGGATATAAATATTTATAATTATTTTATTATTCATTATATGAATAATTAAAATAACTGTGGCTAGGGCTCCGGCTGCACAGCTCTTGTCGTAGCCGTTCTAGCTCGGAAGCTGGAGCTGAGCCGAGCTGAGAAACACGTTCATAACTTCATGATGGACACTCAGCTGACTAAAAGAGTGAGTTGTGATGACGATGAAGATGACGACGATGATGATGACGTTTCATGTTATATTTCAATCAAACTTCTAAAAAATTCCCCCAAAAACATTTTCGCTCCCAGCTTAAGAACTCAGCGGCGAACGTTCTGAGAGAAACATGGTTCATATATAAACACACCAAAATGAGCAACGATATAAATGCAGGTAAAAAAATTTAATTATTAATTATTATTATAATTACTATTTTTATTATAATTATTATTATTATAGTATATTATTATTATTAACGATGGCGACTACATGGTAATGATGATGATGACGATTTTATT
>NW_008703893.1:3569992-3571317 GCF_000326865.2 Helobdella robusta
CATACATACATACATACATACGAACAAACAAACATACATACATACATACATACAAACATACAAACACACAAACATACATAACAGTTTAATTATTTTCAAAATAGTTTAAGAAGAGTTAAAGCCGACCAGAGAAAACTGAACGAGAACGCAAGCACTCTAGTCGATATGGCCAAGGTTTTGATAATGATACTGATGATGATGATGATGATGAAGAGGAAATGGTGATGATGATATAAATTATATCGAGATCATAATCATAATTCTGAAGTGGGTTGGTTATTTTCATGATCATGAAAATTATTATTATTATTAAGAAGAAGAAGATGATGATGACTCATTATTATTATTTTTATTCATTATTATTTTTGTTGTTGTTATTTCTGTTGTTGCTGTTGTAGTTGTTGTAGTTGTTGCTTTTGTTGTTGTTGTTGTTGCGAAACATCCGTAGACCCAGTCCAATGTCTATGAAGTTGTTGTAGACATGAACACGAGGCAGTGCAAAGTTGAACAGAGACAAGCCTGCATAGAGGAAACCTTACAAAATTTGCAGGTTAGGGTCACTTGCTTGCTACGGGGTCATTGGGTGAGGGCTAAGGTTAAGTTATGCCCTTCTCTGGTCTGTTATCTTCTGTAAACCTCTGTAGCTATGAATTATGTGCATGTTGAATTATTTGTTGTATGTGTTTTTAATTATTTTAATGCATTATCTTTTTAACTGTCACAACAATAAACTAGAATTTGTTCAAAAAGCCCGAATTAAATATTTACAAAGAATAACTTTTTAAATCTGATATTTCTCTTTCTCTCTCTCTCTCTCTCTCTTTCTCTCTCTCTCTCTCTTTCTCTTTGAGGAGATTTCTTTACATTTGAACTCGGTCATTGAAATTATTACAAAATCAGTATGATGTAATTGGTGATGGTGGTGACAAATATGAAATATGATGATGTTGAAAATGATGACGACGATGGTGAAGACGACGACGACGATGATGATAGATTAAACTGGAAAGACTACCCGAACTAATCGCGAAAAGAGTGTTGTTTCTACAACTGGAGCATAACAGACGAATGTACAACAACAGCAGCAACAACAACAGCAACGACAACAACAACAACTTCCAAAATCACCAACAACTCGTTCCATCATATAGCCATCCTCTACAGCAGCAACAGCAGCAGTCGCAACAGCAGTCGCCACTGCAACAACATCATCTGCTACCGACGACAAAATTCATCAGTGGCAGCAGCAGCAACAACAACGTCTTTAGACGCCAAATTTCAACAGCATCTTCACCCTTACCAGAAATCAGAAGCATAGACGACAA
>NW_008703893.1:3571367-3589306 GCF_000326865.2 Helobdella robusta
TGTTGTACAGACAGATTTGTTAAATCTTTGTCACAAGAAAAACATTTGAAAAAAATGATGACGAAGAAGAAGATGACAATGACGTCATTAATAACCGCGCTAATAGTGATAACGACGATGATGATGATGTTTACACACTTCGTAACAGCTCTTGTTGTTGTTCTTGTTGTTAAGCTTGCGTGTGTTGTTGAAATAAATTAGCAACCCATATACATACATATATATATATATATGTATATGTGTCTTTATATATATATATATATATATATATATATCTATAAAAGTTGTGACATTGATAGAAAGTGTGTTATAACGTTCCTTTAACGAGGTGTGTGACTTCACGCCACACACGACAAAAAATATATACGTACCTGTTTGTGTAATATATATGTGCATGATAAATATATATATATACAAATATATATGTATATAGGTTTGTATGTATATATACAATCTGTATATGTATATATACAATTTATATACATATATATATATATATATATATATATGTGTGTGTGTGTGTGTGTGTTTGTTTCTTTGTGTGTGTATGTAATTGTGTGTGCGTGAGCTTGCGTGTGAGAGAGAAAAAAGCCTTAAATACACGCAGTTTGTAAATTTAAAATAGAAAAAGCTTTTTGTAATCTCGAGCTTCTGGTAATTTCTACACTTCATCATCATCATCAACAACAGCCTATTGACATCATCATCATCGTCATCATCATCATCATCATCGTCATCATCATCATCTTCATCATCATCTTCATCATCATCTTCATCATCATCGTCATCATCGTCATCATTATTTTTTCAACCACGTTTAACCTTCTCGGCGAGTTGTGAATTAAATTGATAATCTTCTTTAACAGTTACCATCTTGAGAGAGAGAGAGAAAGAAAGAAAGAGAGAGAGAAAGAGAGAGAGAGAGAGAAAGAGAAAAATGAAAAATAGAGAGAGAGAGAGAGAGAGAAAAACAAAGAAGTTGATAGAGAGAAAAAAATAGCGAGGAAGAAAGAAAATATAGAATGGGAGAAAAAAAAACAAAGAAAGCAAAGAAAAATTGACGACAAATTAACAAAGAAAAAGAAATACTGAAAAGAGAGTTAGGGAGAAGGAGTTAGAGGCAAAGAGAGAGAGAGAGAGAGAGAGAGAGAGACAGACAGACAGAAAAAGAGAGAGAAAGAGAGGGAGAAAGAAAGAGATAAAAAAGAAAGTAGAATAGAAAAATGTAGCCTGGAAGCATGAAAATTAGTTAAAAGGAAAGTTATATGCTGAAAAGAACACAAAACTCAAGAAAAACTCACAAGAGAGCTGGAGACTGTAGGAAGAAAAAATGGCCGTGATAGAAAGATTGAAAGATGAAGAAATAAAAGAGAAAAAGGAAGATAGATAGATCGATAGAGAGAGAGAGAGCGAGAGAGAGAGAGAGAGAGAAAGAGGGAGGAATTAGTAAAAAGAATGTAGGATGCCGCACTATCTGAAATGGCTTGGTAGAAAAAGTGGATAGGATTAAACTAAGGGAAAGTGTGTTAAAATAAAGCCAATGAAGAATGAACATAATAGTAATAATAATAATATTTATTTATAATAATAATAATTGATATTATAAATATTATTATTATTCGTAATATTTTTGCTATTTCGTTGACGAGTTTCCTTCGTCCATCCATTACATAACTTCATCATACCAGACTTTTTTGTCGGGAATTAATTTTTATAGTAGTTATATACAAATTATATATGTATATATATATATATATATATGTGTGTGTGTGTTTGTTTGTGTGTGTATCTGTGTGTGTGTGTATATATTTATGTGTGTCTGTGTGTGTATTTATGTGTGTTCGTATTGTTATATTTATGATTTACTCATTATTTTTTCATTTTTCCACAATTGAAACATTCCTTCTCTTATGTGAGCATTCGTAATCCTTCCTTCATTCATTCATCAATTCATCCATTCATTCATCAATTCATCCATTCATTCATCAATTCATCCATTCATTCATTCAACCAATCCATCACTAATTTATCTTTACTCCTTTATTTTTGATTCTCCGATCAATCCATCATATTTCCTGGCAAATGAACAACCAACACAGTCATTCACGAAATAAATAAATGAACGAACGAGTAAATGAATGAATGAATAAAAAAAATGAATGAATAAATGACAACACATCACATCCATCCATTCAATCAATCACCATATATCAAAATAAACAAAATCTGTGCATAAATACATGATTAATCAATACATTTATGTATCTGCATACATACATATATATATATATATATATATATATATATATATATATATATATATATATATATATATATAATGCTATTATTAAACTGAAAGAGAGAGAGAGAGACAAAGAAAGAGAGAAAAAGAGAGAAAAAGATGTGTGGACATAGCAAACAAGCCAAGTATTTATGTACGAAATTGACAGTTTTATTACTAAATATAATTGTTACTATTTGTTGCTGTATATATGTACATGTATATATATATACACGTGTGTGTGTATGTATGTGTGAGTGTGCGTTTGTTTGTCTGCGTGTGTATGTGTGCTGTTTGTCTGCTTGTGTGTGTGTATGTGTGTGTATGCATGTAATTAAAAATAGTAATTACGAAGATGGGAAAAGCTTGCACTCGTTTCGAACACTACGTTCGCACTTACCTGCACGCACACACGCACAAACACACACACACGCACACACAGACGAACATACACACGCAGATACAGACACACTCACACCAATATTCATTATTTGATCACACGTATTTGTGAATTTTTCAAAATTTTCATTTTAAAGAAAATAATTTTTATGAGGAACAACTAGAGTTATATATAAATTTTAACATTACTTAGTGGGATGAATGAATGAATAAATGAATGAATAAATGAATGAAGGAATGAATAAATGAATGAATGAATGAACGAACGAACGAAAAAAAATTTATCAACCAATTTTTTATTGTTAACCATAAAAAATCATCTCATAATTTGTTGAAAATTCGAAATACACATTAAAGCAAACAATTATATCATTAGTCATAATAATCGTCATAATATTATTATTATTTATTGTTAAATGATTAATATTGTTAAATTATTTATATAGGAATAATTAACAATCCCTCTGTAACGATCATCACATTCTTTAAGACCTATAGATCGCAGATATTTCAAATACAAATTTTTTTTTATTCTAAAATTTAAAAAAAAATCCTTCTTCAATCCATCAGAATGAAAGTTACTTTCTAAAGAAATCCAAAATAATTGTGAAAAAAATATGATTGGGCGAGGGTGAAACATAAGAAAATAAGTGAGAGAGATTACTGTTGCTATATCATCCTCAACATAACGAAGCAACAACAACAACAACATCAACAACAACAACAACATCAACAACAACAACAACATCAACATCAACAATAATAAATCAAAAAATAATAATAATAAATAATAATAATAATTTAGACCCTGACAAAAACAGAAAAACAAAGATAATTAATCTTAACAATGAAATGTTAGCTAAGAGAACAAAATTCACTCGTTATATCTATAATCACATCAATCTTCTACCTAATCACTAATTTAAATAACATTCTTAGGATATATATATATATATATATATATAATATATATATACAAGGCACATTCTTATTAACACATAACACTATATATATCTTTCTACTTCGAACCAATATTAATATTTATTTTAATTTAGCATTGATAGATAGATAGATAGATAGATAGATAGATAGACAGACAGACAGACAGACAGAGGAGTAGACAGATAGATTGATCGACTGAGGAATGAATAAAATAACGAAACGAGACGATGACAGTGACGTCAGAGTATTATATTATGACGTATGACGATCACCGCGATGATGGTGTTGTAGCATCCCACATGGGTAAACATACATGATTGTTTATATAGGATCTGGCTGGGCCTCATTTGAACGATATTCATAGCTGTAATACCAACAAAATAAAGTAATAATAACGATGATAATAATGATGACAATAATGATAATAATAGTAGTCTGGGAATTTCCCAGAACATCATCATCATCATCATCGTCGTCGTCATCATCATTACTGATAGAAATAAAGCAACAACAAACCTAAGACATGATAGATTTCTCCTAACAACAATAATAATAATAACAATCAATTCATGCGTCAGTAATGTTGTTATTATTGTTATTATTATTAATAGCCAATCAAACATTAAAAAAAAAAAAAATATATATATATATATATATATATATATATATATATATATAGTAGTAAAATATATATATATAAAGTAGTAATAGTAACTATAGGCTTGAGAATAAGCAACCAAACGATAGCAATAAATATTACTAATGTCAGTGTATATAATCATTTTAATTATTTTTCTTCTTATAATTACTATTACTACCTATACCTATTACTGCTACTATAACAGCTACTTCTACTACTACTACAGCTACTACTACTACTACTATTACATCTACTACTACTACTACAGCTACTACTACTACTACAACTACTACTACTACAACTACTACTACAGCTACTACTAAAGTTACAACAGCCACAAGAGTACGGGCATTTATGGCATAGGTTCGTAGTAAAGTCTCTGTTCTTGAGCCGTGAGCTGTCTGATGAGCTCAGACGGGACGTCGTAGTTGAGTTGTGTGTGGAAGAAGTACTGCAGCTCCTTCGCTTCCTGCAACCAGAAGTCTCTGTCCACTGTTAGCATGCGAGGTAGGTTGGCAATGGTTTTATCATCCAGGCCTGTAAGTGTGTGTGTGTGTGCGTGCGCGTCTACGTTTGAGTGTTTGTTCGTCTGTCTTAGTATAATTGTGCGCATGTACGTGTGAATGTTTGTTTGTTCGTACTGTGTATGTTTTCTGAACACATTCACAAATAGAGATGCAAAATAAGCCTGTGCACATGAGCCCAGAATAACATTAATGTATATACACCAGCCCACCTCGTGTTTCAAAGTGTTCCAACTCTGGCAGATAGCCGATGGAAGTTTTCTTTGCCCCGGGGGCATCAGGTGGACCCTCCAACCTTCGGCAGACCCAATCCAGCACTCTGAAGTTCTCCCCATAACCGGGCCACAGGTAGCTGCCATCGGCAGGGTCCTTTCTGAAAAAGTTGACGTTGAACAGTCGCGGAAGCCTGCGTAGGGCAGGGGTCTTGGAGCCCCCTGGTCTGGCGGAGGTCGTGCTCTTTTCAAGGCCGAACCAATAATCAAGGTAGTTACCAAAGTTGTAGCCAAGGAAGGGCCGCATGGAGAAGGGGTCGTGCAACATGGGCCCTGCAATCAATTGGATGCATTTAGGAAATCACACGATAGATTAATGAAAGTGAAATTAACATTCATCAAAAAATTCGAAACGAATAAAGAAAATTTAGTTACCCTTCATTTCAGAGGCAGGGGTAGGTTCGGTTTTGATGGATGCACCTAGGAGGACCCCATGCTTCCAATCCAGTGACTCAACAACTAAAGGAACACCTAATGATTTGGGAACAAATCAAGCTCACTTTGAAGTATTTTCTAAAACTATTTGTAAAACTCAGAAGAAAGCTGATTTTAAAAATTTAAAAATGATAATTTTATAAAAAAAAAACATCCCTAACCATCGGGCCGACGACCGCCGAACAAGATGGCGTCAATGGGTACCCCCTCTGGTTTTTCCCAGTTGGGATCGAGAATCGGTGACTCCTTGTAGGATACGCAATACCTGAGAATGTTGCAAGAGAAGGAAGAAGCTAAAATAAATAAATGCAAGCAAACACAGAAACAAACAAAGAGAAAGATCGACAAACACACAGAGACAGACAGGTAGACAGACAGACAGACCTGGCATTAGAATGTGCAGCCAACTTATTTGAATTTCTATGCCACTTTTCACCGGTCCACGAGGTGATGATAGCCTCTGGGGAGATCTCATCTTCGAGTCCTTCCCAGTAAAAACCACCATCAATAGTTTCGGCAATGTTGGTGAAGAGGGTATTGCGAATTATTGTCTTTATGGCATTTGGGTTGGTCTTGTTTGATGTGCCTAGGTGTCGTGGTTGGGTATTTGCTCTCTGCTATGCATATTCAATCACTACAACACATGAAAAAGTGTTTTTAACATTCACCCAGACAGTATTTCAACCACTTAGCAAACAAAGCAGCCAACCAGCCATCCAACTAGCCAGACAGCCAACCAACCGACCTGGTGCCACAGCAAAAAACCCAGCTTGGGGGTTGATAGCCCTCATCTGGCCTTCATCATCGAACCACATCCAAGCAATGTCATCACCCACACACTCCACCTTGTAGCCAGGAAGTGTGGGTTGAAGCATGGACAGGTTGGTTTTGCCACACGAGCCGGGGAATGCAGCTGCTATGTACCTCTTCTGACCTTCGGGGTTCGTCACCCCAACAATCTTAGAGATGAGAATTTTTATAGTGACAGAAGTGTATATTTTCATATTTCAATGAGTTAATCAATCAACCAGTCAGTCACACAGCCAGCCAATCGATTGAACAAGGTACCAACCATCATGTTCTCAGCCAGCCAGCCTTCGTCCCTCGCCCAGACACTCCCCAACCTCAGACCGAGACATTTCTTGCCCAGCATGGCGTTTCCACCATATGCACTGCCAAACGAAATGATCTCGTTGTTTTCGGGAATGTGCGCAACAAGTGTCTTCTCGGGATTGCACGGCCAGTTATTTACCGTTTTTCCTACAAATTTATTCCATAATGTTGGTTATTCCCATTATTTAATGATCCATGTGGTCCAACACAAACACGAATTCGCAAATATTCAACATCCCTCCCGAACAAGACTGACTATGCGATGGCAGAGGATCTCCAACAGAATGCAGACACTTTGTAAATTCCCCATTACCAAGGGCCTCTAGGGCTTGACTGCCCACCCTAAGCATGATGTAGGTGCTTGCCACGATGTAAGGAGAGTCAGTTAGTTGGATGCCAATTCGAGACATAGGAGAGCCGTAAGGACCCATGCAAAATGGAATGACGTACATCGTACGACCTGATTCAACAAGTGTTAATGATAAATTTTAATGTAACAATTATTTATACACACCCGAACAATTTTTTCTGAAAAAGCCAACCAACCTCTCATACAGCCAGGGAATCGATTCTTGAATGCAATCTCCATGTCCTTCATGGACATCCAGTTACCGAGACTTCCCTTGTGACCGTCGACGGGAATTGGAACCGACATCCTCTTGTTTGTGCTCACTGTAACTGTTTTGTGTTCTATGCGAGCTACATCTTGGGGGTCCGATCGGGCTGCCCAGCTGCAGAAGGGCAATAAAGGTCATAAGACCAAGTAATTAAAAACAACAACAACTAATTTACAAATGAAATAATAATAATTAAAATATGGTAATGAATGTTAACAGCCATCTTGTTTTACTAACCAGTTATCATATTTGATGAGTGGCCTAACAACACCCTGCCTCCTCATCAGTTTAAAGATGTGCACCTGATCCTTCTGGGACCCATCACAAACGTGAACTGTCTCTGGCTGGCAAATTGAAGCACACTTATCAACGTAATCCACCACTTTCTCCGGCAGTTTTGAGCTGAGTTTGTAGCGAAGGTTGGCCGTGAATGAAGTCGGAGAAGTAAACGAAAAGTGAGTTGATGAGGATGCGGCCCTGACTAACGTTATCATTATTTGACGCTTTATGAATGGGGATGATATTTCAATGGCATTGGCCGCCTTGTGAGGCGAAATAAGCTTTGGGACTCGTAACATCTTTAGAAATATTCCTTTTTTAAAACTGGTGATTTTTCAGGGAATCTGTGAAGAATTAAAAAACATAGACGTGATAATATTTCAAAAATGCAATGAAACGTGAAATCCGAAAGATGATTGAATTGAAATACCAGTCAATAACCTAAAAACAATAACCAAGTAACCACATAATAAAAAATTCCACATTAAATTAAGCATTCTACTGTTTTCAACTTCGCAGCTAAACAATCAAAAATAAAATAAATAAAAGATAGAAAAATTTAAAAAAATATAAAAACGCCTCCTAACGTAGCGAAACAAACAGTAAGCGGATAAAACTGCCTAACTTGTTTACAAAAAAGAGTGTAATTTAAATGGTGACCTTAGCAGAAAAGATAGAACGCTGTGCTAAGACAAAGAAATTAAAACTATAGAAAACCAATATTGTTTATATAAACATAATAGTTGTTTGAATACTAAAAATTAGGGTACTTTGGAATCTATTTAAACATATCTAAAATATAGTACAAAAAATAATATATACATCTATATTAACACAGTTACACACACAAATACACACCAACAAAAATAAACAAGCACGCTTAAATAGGCACAAAATTTGTGTATTATAACTTGGTATTGATTGATGAAATACAAGAAAACAAAAGATAAAACCACAGAAAACAAAAATGCACACGCAACCCAAAATAAACACACACATATGCACACACACGTAAGTGTGCACCCACAAACATACCCACACACACACAAACAGATACATACACACAAACATTCATACACACATTATACGCACATACATCTGTGTATTACAAGAAGGTATTGATTCTTTAAAACGTGCATATACATTCCACATAGCCAACGTGATGATGACGATGATGTGGAAGTATATGTTCGTACATATATACTATGCATGTATGTATGTATGTATATACATACATATACATACATACAAACATACATACATACATACATACATACATACATACATACATACATACATACATACATGCATACATACATACATACATACATATACACATACATATAAAATATATATAATTTTATATTGACTGTCAGTTCACACTAAACTTTCAAGGAGTATTCATCTTTTAATATTTTTTTTTAAAGACAACGTTCACCTTCCTTAAAGTAGAATAACATATGAAGAATGGGTGTTGGTATAGAATTATAATTATTATTATTATTATTATTTTATTAAAGGGTTAGGCTAATCATCTCTTAATTACAATTTCAACCAGATAGAATGTATGATTCCAAAATGACAAAGAACGCTTATGAAGAAAGATATAATAACAACAACAACAATAACAACGAAGTCAATGAGAGTAACAATAGTAACAATAATAATATAAACAATAAGTCTGGAAGTTGGGTGACAAGTAGTGGTTGTGCTGTTTGCTGTTTCGTATCCAACAGGAATAAACATCAGCCCCATCGTCGTCATTCTTACCATCATGATAAAAAATTGTTGAAGTGATTTAAGAACGATAAACAACAGCAACGACATCAACAACAACAACGACATCAACAACATTATCAACAGCAACAACAACAACAACGACAACAACAACAACGACATCAACAACATTATCAACAGCAACAACAACAACAACGACATCAACAACATTATCAACAACAACAACAACAACAACGACAACAACAATGTCTATCTCATTAGGTCCAGATTTACAAAACAAGCCAGCACCAAGTCCAACCAAATCGACCACATCAGCCTTCAACATTCAACTACCATTCCAACAACAACAAATACATCAGCAACAACAACAACAACTGCAACTATCATCGCCGTCATCCTCTTCATCATCGCCATCGGCTTCGCGTCCGATCGCTCACACGACCGCATTAACAATTGAACAACAATTACAACAACAGCAAATTCATTTGCAGCAGTTCCACCTCCAACAACAACAACAGCAACAACATCAAAATATCCTTACACCAACTACGACATCAGCAACAACACCGATAGCAGCTACAGCAGCAGCGTCCACAGCAGCCATAGCGGCAGCCACAGCATCGACAACATTTGAGATCTACCAGGCCAAATACCGGTACAATCCAACCGAATATTCGCCGAATGACAACCCCGATCTCGAGTTGAGTTTCGATTGCGGAGATTATTTATTCATCTATGGGGAGCCGGACGAAGTTTGTGGGATAAAACACAATCGCCACCATCACCATCACCGCCACTACTACCACCACCACCATCATCAGCAGCAGCAGCAGCATCATCATCATCAGCAGCAGCAGCATCATCATCATCAGCAGCAGCATCATCAGCATCATCATCAGCATCATCATATCATAACTCTTTTTTCCTTACAAATTCAGGATGGCTTCTTCAGTGGCGAGTTGATGGATGGAAGGAAGGGATTTGTGCCGTCAAACTTTGTTGAGAAAGTTCCAGGTTGGTTTTAAACACGTACATACACACACAAATGCAAAAAAATATACAAACAAACACACACACACATACAAACACACATACGTACACACATACAAACGTCGTTCATATTACCTTCATACAAACGTATATATATATATATATTTATTTATTTATTTATTTATTGGAAGAAGCACAAAAAAAGTAAACATAATTAAGTAAACAAATCACATACTTGTGATAGTGCCTTAACTAAAGTTGTCCTTTCAACCAAGTTCAACAAAAAATTCAACAAAGTTAATTGAAAATGAAGAAATTAAAAATGATGGCAATTCGTGCACGCGAACATACGTCACAAAAATTTATACATTTGCATCTCAAAATTAAATAATGTTCGCCTCCCATGACAATTAAATAAATAAAGATTGAATCGACATGACAAATTCACAGTAGAGGTTCATTACAGAAACAAATTCAAATATCAATTTTGGCATATTTTAAAAGTTTATCGTTAAAGGATCATTACATAGGCAAATGCGAGAATCATGATGTTATTAACTCATTATGAAAAATTTATCGTAGAAAGTCTATTACAAAACAAATTCTATTTTTATAAAATGTTTACCGTAAAAGAACTATCACACACATTCATTTTCATTTTGAAAGTTTACCGTAAAAAGTTTACCGTTCGAAGCATATTCATGCTCCCTCAAGTACGTTAGATCCATAATTCACTCATGCACGCACACTCATGTCCACACATTTATATCCATCCAAACACATTCATATATATATATATATATATATATATATATATATATATATATATATATATATATATATAGTATATATATATACACTAACACATAAACACCCGTACAAACATACATACGCACACACACACATACATACACACACATACATACATATATACACATACATACGTACATAGACACATACAAATTTGCAAACAAACGCTCAGACGATACAATACTAGCAATAAAATCCTCCATGGTTGTTCAACAAATCTTGTCTTCAACACCGAAATCGTTCGAACAACAACAACAAACAACACCCCCAGACTTAGGTTTATTATTATTTTATTATTACTATTAATATTATTAATTTTTTTATTATTATTATTAGTAGTAGTAGTAGTGGTAGTGGTAATGGTAGTAGCAAGAGTTGCAGCATAAAAATATGTTTTTGGTTTTTTTTATTCAAAAGTTTGCCAGCAGCAAGATTCAAAGAAAATTCAACAACAACAACTTAGACTGTTGCAACAACAACAGCAGCAACAACTATTGCAAGACTCGCAACATCAACAACAACAATATCAACAGCAACAACAACAGCAACAACATCAACAGATCGCTCCGCCTAATGTTGAAATGTCTATATGCGAACTTATTGATCCGAAAGAACCAGGTATGTATGTATGTATGTATGTATGTATGTATGTATGTATGTATGTATGTATGTATGTATGTATGTATGTATGTATGTATGTATGTATGTATGTATGTATGTATGTATTATTATGTATGTATGTATGTATGTATATATGTATGTATGTATGTAGGAATGTATACATGTAGGTGTGTGTGTACAGTTGAATATATTTATTGATTTATTATTGATTTTATAGATGTATGAATATATATATGAAAGAATGTATGCATGAATGAATGAATGCATGTATGCATGCATAAATGCATTTATGTTTACATGCATGCATACATGTACATTTGTTTCCTGTTATGCCCACGCGTGCATTTGAACCAGGTTTTCCTCGAGACTTGAAAGTAGATCGCCAACTGGCGAACAGTGTGATGATCTCCTGGCAACCTCCTCTCCTTAACTCATCTCATTCTCTCACTCGTCAGCAACTACCAGCAACCAATTATACGCAACAGCAGCTAGCGTCTAGCAGCTACTCGCAGCAGCTATCAGCCACCAGCTTCTCACAGCAGCTAGCAACTACGTCCTCCGCCATTTTGAAGTCTTACAGCGTTTTTGTAAACGGGCATCTGCAGTGTTTGGTTGATGCTAATGAACGAACGAAGGCCCTCCTTGAAAGAATTGATTTAGCAAAGGTTGGATGATTGATTAGCTGATTGAATGATTAATTGAATAATTGATCACACACTCACACGCACACATACACACACACGTACACATACACACGCACAACCACACACACACATACACACGCACATGAATACAGATTCACCGCATATCTGTTAGATGCATATATAGCGACAGATCGGAATCAAATGATGCTCAATGCACTATTCTCATCGGCACAGGTTGTTGTTGTTGTGGCTGTTGTTGCTGCCACTGCTGCTGCTGCTGCTGTTGTGGTTGTGGCTGTTGGTGCTGTTGTTGTTGATGCTGTTAATGTTGCTCTCTCTCTCTCTCTCTCTCTCTCTATATATATATATATATATATATATATATATATATATACCTTGCTACCATCACTTTTTCATTTTCATTCAATATTTGCTTTTAAACATATTTCACTCATTCATTCATTCACTGAAGCCGTCATTCCATCCACTGATTTTTTCCACGAAGGCGTCAACTACTCCCCAAGCGACTTCCGGGTGACAAACGTGACGTCATCGACGGTGGAGGTCACGTGGATGCCGACCGATAGCAACCTTGATCACGTGATCCTGGCCGACGGAAGGTGCAAGGCTCTGATCAGAGCCGGAAATTACAGGTGTATTGTTACAGGTGCCTGTGAATTAAACAATCATCATCATCATCATTATGATCGCCACCATTATCATCACAACCATCATCATGATCGTCATCATCACAATCATCATGATGATCGTCATCACAATCATCATCATCGTCATCATCACAACCATCATCATCATCGTCATCATCACAACCATCATCATCATCATCATCACAATCATCATCATCGTCGTCATCATCACAATCATCATCACTATCACCACAATCATCATCAGGATTGACTGCCGATACGAGGCACAGCATCTCAATACAGCCGAGAATTAACAACGCATGCGCTGGCTCGACGAAGATCTGCCTGACATTTAAAACGTTACCTTCAGGTTTCTACTGAATGAGTGAATGAATGAGTGAATGAATGAGTGAATAAATGAATGAATGAGTAAATGAATGAGTGAATGAATGAGTGTTTTAATGAGTGAATAAACAAATCAATATTGAGTGAATGAGTTGATAAATGAATGAAGGAAAAAACAGACGATGTAATTGAACTACCGAATAAATGGATTAATTAGACGAACGAGCGAATGAACGAATTAAAGAATGAAACAAGGAATGAATGAATAAATGAATGAATGAATGAATAAATAAATGAATGAAGGGTTAGGTAAATCAATAAAAAAAATTTTATTTTCAATTTTTTGTTTATTCGCCAGAAATCCCAGATGCACCGGTTGATTTACAAGTTGAATCGGGTCCAAGACAGGGTATCTTTGTTTGTTTGTTTCTATGTATGTATGTATGTATAATTGTTTGTATAATTGTTTGTATGTCTGTTTGTATGTTCACGCGTATGTATATAAGCTGTTGTTCATTAAGATAACAAACATTTAAAACATTGTCCTGCTATTCTTACTTATCGGCAAAACTCTTCAAATCCTTCAATAGACTTCACAAACACAAACAAATAAAAACACACACACGCGCACGCACACACACACACAGGTACACTCCTGGTTATGTGGGCCCCTGTGAAACCAAACGGTAGAGCCCCCAACTCGTCGATAAGCGGTTACGGTATCTACGTCAATGGAAAAAAGATAAAAGAACTGCACAGTCCAACTGGTCAGTTGAGTGAATGGATGGATGAATGGGTGAATGGATGAATGAATGGATGGATGGATGGATGGACGGGCGGACGGACGGACGGACGAACGAACGAACGAACGAACGAACGACTGAATGAACGAATGAATGAATGAATGAATGTATGAATGAATGAATGAATGAATGGATGAATGAATGAATGAATGAATCCAATAATGAATGAGTAAATTGTTCTTTCACTCATAATATCCCCCGCCAGGCGATCACGTGCTGTTGGAGTCTGAAGATTTTCTGGACACTCCCCATCCGCGCCATCTGACCATCCGCTCGAAGACTCACAACTATGAATCCCTCGACTCAGCTTCTTACGTCTTGACTGCTAAGCATCTCTCTGAGTTGTGCTTGAAGGTTAAAATGGGTGTTGTTGTTGTTGTTGTTCGTGAGATGGTGACGATGTGATGATGTTGTTGTTGTTGTTGGCGATGATGGTGAAGAAGATGACAGTGATAACAAAAACAATTAAAGCAAACAACCACAACGACAACCACAACGACAACCACAACGACAACAACCACAACAATAACAACGATGACAACAACAACAGGAGGTCTACGTAGAGAACATCATGACATCGACAGCGACTGCATCAACAACAACAATCATCTCGCCTACTGCAGCCCTACCTTACTACAGCAGCAACAACGTCGACAGGAAAGATTACAAATCAGGCAATTTTGAGGCGAGATTTAGCGCTCAACAATTAAGCCCTTTAGAGAGAAAAACAAATTTAAAATCTGGCAACAACAACAGCAGCAATATGACGGACGTGCATTATTCGATGATCCCGTACGCGAAACAGTATTGCAGCGCTTCTGCAGCGGCTGTAGCTGCTAATGAGGCTGCTAACGATTGGAGTGGCAGTAGAGGTTGGTTATGATGATGATGAAGATGTTTTGATTATGATGATGATGATAATAAAAATAATAATAATGGTGAGCTATGATCGTGACGAAGCATTAATATGGAATGGAACTGCTTGTTCCTCATCATCATCATCATTACCCCTGCTACAAACATCATTACCACCATCACAATCATCATCATCATCCTCACTATCATCATCATCGTGATTATTATTATCATCATCACTATCATCATCATCACTATCATCATTACTATCATCATCACCAACAACAAAATTGTTGGCCTCTCAAGACCAAATGCCTCCTCGAGATACGGTTTCAGATTCGAGCTACGAAGAACCACCAACCAACAACAACAACACGAGACATCAACAACAGCAGCAACAGCAGCAGCAACAACAGTTGCAGCAAAGAGGCAGACAGTCAAGTAGAATGTTTGATGGAGTGTCATCAATGCCGAGACGATCGAAGTATGAATATCGGTCTAATTTCGTTGACTTTATTTTTAAATTTGAATTTTTAACAACGTCGTATTGTATTATTATTATAAGGTAAGATTAACTATTAACACTACACACTAACTTTTTGTTAGATCCGTGAATAGGGATGTACCTAGGCGGCCAGCGAATCGTAGCAGTCGGTATTTTTTGGCTTTATTTGATTACGATCCAGCAACCATGTCGCCCAACCCTGACGCGGTGAGAGAGGAACTCGCCTTTAAAGAGGGGCAGATAATTAAGGTTACTCATAGTCGTCCCCACACTATCATCACTACTATCATCATCATCATCGTCGTCGTCATCGTCATCACAATTGTTGACATCGTCATAGTCCTTCTCATCATCTTCAGCATCATCATTTTCTTCTTCCTCCTCCTCTTCTTTTTCCTCTTCTTTTTCTCCACCACGCTGCTCCTCATCATCATCATAATTATGACGTCATCATCAGCGTCATCATTTGTACTTTTCTTCTTCGCCATTATGACGTCCTCGTCATCATCTTCATTATGACGTCATCATCAACGTCATCACCAAACAAAAGGTGATTGGTTCGAAAGATGGCGACGGCTTCTACAGAGGCGAGCTGAGCGACGGCAGTAGAGGCCTCGTTCCAAGCAACATGATCTCAGAAATTGACGACCCTTCAAGTGCGTCTCAAAGGAGATCAGCGTGCGATCGAACCCAGGCACAGTGGAACACCTTACCCAGTCAGAGATCCGTTAACAAATTTTCTTCCGGGCAGTTTGGATTCGGTGGTAGTGGTGGTAGCGGCAGCGGATTTTTTGGTGGTGGTGGTGGGGGAAGTTTTGATGCTGATTTTGGGCCCGGGGCAGCCTACTATGGAGGAAACTTTTCTGGCAAGTTTTTGTTTTTTGGCGGATTAAAATTTTTTATTTTAAAAATTCCAGTAAATTTAATGCCATATTTTTCCAGGTTTTAATTAGCTATCATCATTGTGATTTGTGACTTTGATTTCTTCATAAATCATTATCGTAATTGAAATCAACATCATCACAAGCACCATCATCATCATCATCATCCTCATCTTCGTCGTCTTCGTCACCGTCTCAGGGGCCAGACAGATGGTGGCAATACAAAACTTCGACCCAATGATACACGCTCCAAACAGAGATGTGGAAGTTAGTGCTGATGATGATTACGATGATGATGATAATGATGACGATGATGATGCGGCTGATATGAATGATGATGACGATGATGATGTTATGGTGATAATGAAAACAAAGAATTAATAATTTTTTATACAAATTAATATTTCTTTTCATCTCTAGCCGGGTCTGCCCTTAAGAATCGGCGATGTAGTGACGGTGCATGGTAAAGTCGATATAAACGGATACTACCGAGCCGAAAGAAACGGTTCTTTCGGTATTGTACCGGCCTATTGTTTGCAGGACATCGCCATCATGCCGAATAGCATTATTAACAGTAGCCCCGGTATGTTGTCTAGTGATATGCAGCCTCCAGCATTTCAAACTGGATCGGCTTTTCATCAAGGATTACCGTTTCAACAAAAACTAGCACAGGTAGGGGGCCAGCAACAACAGTTGCAACATCCGCAACAGTTGCAACATCCGCAACAGTTGCAACATCCGCAACAGTTGCAACATCCGCAACAGTTGCAACATCAACAACAGTTGCAACATCAGCAACAGTTGCAGCAACAACAACAGCCTGCAACCAATTTCTTTGCTAATCAACAGAGCATACGCAACCAGCCACCACAACAAGCAACATTCATGTCATCGGCACCTCAACAACAACAACAACAACAACAACAGTTTCCAAATCAAATACCACCATTTAGACCAATGACACAAAACCTGATGACTCAACAAACCATGCTTCCACAACAATCGAATCTTCAACAACAACAACAACCCTTTCAACCGCAACAACAACAAAACTTTCAACAACAACAGTTTCTTCAACAAAATCAACAAACCCTTCAACAGCAACAACAACGGTTTGCAATGAGATACAACGAACCAAGCCAGCAGCAGCAACAACAAATGAACAACATCAGCACATACTCATCAGCTAACCAACAAATACGACCACCGTCACAACAACAACAATTGTTTCAACAACAACAACAGCAACAACCAAATTTTCAATCGCAGCAATACCAACAACCGCAACAGCAATTCAATTTGCAGAATCAGCAACTTGGCAACCAGGTAAGAATGCAAGGAGCTCCGCAACAACAACAGCATCAACAAATACCGCAACAAGTACCACAACAGATAACTCAACAACAACAAAATTTTCAACAGCAACAATTTCCGCCAAAACAACAACTACCGCAGCAACAACTACAACAGCGGCCGCAACTGAACCAACAAAATCAGCAACAATTTTCTCAACAAACGTTTCAGCAACAGCTGCCTCAACAAAAACAAAATATCTTTCAACAGCAACAACAGCAGCCTCAAAATATGATCCGCAACAAC
>NW_008703893.1:3589356-3590351 GCF_000326865.2 Helobdella robusta
TATACAAACATACAGACAGATACACAAATGTACATAAAAACAAAAATATCAACAAAATGCGTTCGGCATTTAGTTATAAATGTTTACAAAAGATCTGAGAATAAAGACATAATAATATATATATATATATATATATATATATATATATATATTATGCAGATAATGTTCAGATAATTGCAAGTGCGGCGACTGGCGAGTTTGATTTTCTGATTGAAAAAATGTTGTATTGTTTGGGTGCACTGGATTGGTGGATGGGTTTGAATGGTATTAACATATCTTTTTTCCTTGTAGAAAATTGCCATAGTCGTAAAGCGCCTATGAGAATGTTTTTAATAGGTGCTATATAAATGATCATATAATTATAATTATAATAATAATAATAATAATATATATATATATAATGTCATATTTATTATTATTATAGTTGTTATAATTATTTAAAATAATATTATTTTTGTTATTATTATAGTTGTTATAATTATTTATAATAGTATTATTTTTATTATTGTTTGTGATTGTCTCAGAAATACATTTGCACATTATTTATTGCTAGAATCGCGATCGTAAAATAATCCAGCGGTATGAATTGTTGGTTTTGAAGTTGGCATTATTATAATCATCGTCGTTGTTGTTGTTGTTATTGCTGTTGTTGTTGTTGTTGTTGTGATTTGTTTGTTGTTAGTGTTGTTAGTGTTGTTATTGTTCCATTCTATAGACGATGCATTTGCATACTTATAAGGAGAGGAAAGATGAACAAGTGAGAGAGAAAGAAAGAGAGAGAGAGAGAGAGAGAGAGAGAGAGAGAGAGAGAGAGAGTTATTATTATATAATTCTTTTTCTTCTTATTATTTATTTTTAATACTCACATTTTTATAGCCATTGCTTAAATAAACTTGAAATTTTGAGAATAAAAAATTCAGCTTTATATACGTTCATTTGGATAAAAATTTGAAATTTCAGAAATAAAATAATAGCTACAGGATTGGTGTTGTTTT
>NW_008703893.1:3590401-3593079 GCF_000326865.2 Helobdella robusta
TACTTATTCCTAACCTAAACTCATTCGAAATGATCAACGATTTAAATGTTCAGAAAAAAAAAATTAAAAAAACTTTAATAATAATTATAAAAAAGAATAATAATAAAAATAACAAGTATTGATGTTGCTACTGCTATCTTCATTATTGATATTATTATTCTTCTTATTATTATTATTAGCGTTCTAATTCAACTCCTTCCTACGCTAAAAAAGAGTCTATACTAATTTTTAGTTGGTTGGGACATACATACACACATACATACATTCATACACTCACACACACATACATACATACATACACACATACATACATACATACATACATACATACATACATACATACATAACAATGCTTCTACAACTTTCTTAAACTTCAAACAATGAATTAGCGCATTTGCGGTTTGACAGACAGTGCATGTCTCACGATGTATTTTTAATGAAAAATTATATTATCTATAAATATATAAATTATATTATATATATTATATATTACGTAATTATTAAATATATATATATGTATATATATTCATATACATACATAATTTGTCAGACGACTATTTAAGAAGTTTTTAATCCTGTAAGCAATTAGTCAAGCAAGCACATGTTGTTTAAAGTTCATTTGATTCTAATTGTAAGTAAATTCTTTCTTCTCTAGAAAATTCTTGTGCTGCTATTGTTGCTGCTACTACTACCACTGTTGCTGCTACTACTACCACTGCTGCTGCTTCTTCTACTGCTGCTGCTACTTCTACTGCTGCTACTACTACTACTATTTTCACTGCTACTTTGATTACTACTTGCTATTTGTTACAACTACTCTTACTAAATAATTATTGAGTGTATGATTTATATTTTACATTAAAGTTGTTAAATAAGTGGCTGGTTTTTCAACAGTTAATATGATATTCCAACTTCAACAACCGCTATTGCAGCAACAACAACAGCAGCAGCAACAACTAGGTCATCAGCAACATCAACAACAACATCAACAACAACAAAATCTATTACTACTTCAACAAGAACCTCAACAGCTGCAATCTTCATTTCAACCAAATTATGACTACGAAAATGGTCATCATCATCATGATCGTCCTCCCCCTTCTTATCATCAGCATCTCTCTCATCATCATCATCATCATCATCAACAACAACAACAACAACAACAACATCATCATCACTATTTCATCAACAATGACGATATCACTAGCAATGACTACAACATAGATTACGATTTATGTGGCATGAGCGTTAACATCGACGACAACAACAGCGACTACATCAACCACAGCAGCCACATCAACCACAGCAGCCACATCAACCACAGCAGCCACAGCAGCCACTTCAACGACATTAGCCACATCAGCAACAAAAACAACGACGACGAAACCTTCACAAATATTCTAGATCTCTCACTAGTAGATTTCGACCTGCTTAACAAAATTGAAGAAGACGACGACTACGTTGATGAACACGACGAAAATTATGATGATGATGACGTTAATAAAACAATTAGCAGCGCTTGTAATAATATTTGCAATAATAATAATAACAACAACAACAATAATAATAATAATAATAATGATGATAACATTAATAACAATAATTATTTTAACAAAGGTATCTATGCTACTACTAACGATTATTATTTTACTACGATTCCTATCATTTATACTACTACTGCTGGTGCTGCTGCTACTACTACTACTGCTACTACTACTACTACTACTACTACTAATAATAATAATAATAATAAGTATAATAATAATAATATAAATTATAATTATAATTATAATAGTGAGAGAGTTGTTAATATAAATAGGATATTTGTTTGCAATAAAAAAGCTAACGACGTCTTTATTCACGATTCAGCAGTGCAAAGTCACGCGTCGTCGTCATCATTATCATCATCGTCATCATTATCATCATCGTCATCATCATCTTCTTCGTCATCATCATCAGTGACAACAAACACTACTGCATCTTCAATTTCATTAGAATCTGCATCGATGTTTTCATTTCTCGAATCTTATTCAACGTCAGCATCATTAGAAACAGCAGCTGCTGTAGTAGCTGCAGTAGCAGCAACAGCAGCAACAGCAACAACAACAATGACATCTTCATCATCATCGTTGTCAAATAACATCTCATATCCCCAAACGATATTTTCCAATATAGCTTCGGATAATGACAATGTGTATTGGCAGACAATAATAACACTAGAACCCTTATCATCATCATCATCATCAGCTACAGCAGCAGCCGCAGCAGCTTCATCAGCATCTACAACAATGACGTCATTATTATTCCCATCATCACCACCGTCACAATTGTCAACGTCATCATCAGAGTTTTCTATGAACCAGAGAAAGAATCCTTATTATACTCATAACAATAACCTTTCGATGAAATCATCGCTATCATCACCGTTTTCATCATCATCTTCTTTTTCTTCTTCTTCCTTCTTCTCCTTATCATCATCATCAACAACGACGACAACAGCCACAGCAGCAGCAGCAGTCGCTACATCAACGACATCCCACAAAATACTGAAAGCTTTAGCCGATAAGATTGCGAGAAAAAAATTGCTGAAACGAGAATTTTTTGATAGCGATTCCACTACAACAACAACAACATCAACAACATCAACATCAACAACAACGTCAACAACAACATCAACG
>NW_008703893.1:3593290-3608290 GCF_000326865.2 Helobdella robusta
CAACAACAATAATAATCAAGGTGAACATGTTACCTATCTTAATAAAGGTTTAGTTATTTTTGAAGATCTAATGAATGACTGAATGAATGAATGAACGAACGAACGAATGAATGAACGAACGAACGAACATATGAACGAATGAATGAATAAATAAACAAAAGAATGAAGGAAGGAAAGATGGATGGATGGAAGAATGACTGAACGAACCAGCCAAAGAATTGACTGCGTGCGGGTAGATAAGTGATTAATTTATTGATTGATAGATTTATAAGGTACCATAGCAAGTAGGGAACATTAATTAGCATACAACAAATAATAAATATAATAATAATAATAATAATAATAATAATGATAATGATAATAATAATTTCGTTAATCATTAAATGTTAATGGCGGTAATGATATTAGCCGATAATCCTTTTAAATGTTTCAGTAAACAAATGACTTAATAATAATAATAATAATTATTATTATTATTATAATTAATTATTATTAATTATTATTAATTATTATTATTAATTTTTATTATTATTATTAATTATTATTATTAATTTTTTCAAGGCCATTTCTATAAGTTATCCTTGGCTTGCCTGGACAAGAAATTAATGATGAAGAAGTTAAAGGTAATAAGAATAATGGTAATTACATACATACATACATACATACATACATACATACATACATACATACATACATACATACATACATACATACATACATACATACATACATACATACATACATACATACATACATACATACATACATACATACATACATACATACATACATACATACATACATACATACATACATACATACATACATACATACATACATACATACATACATACATACATACATACATACATACATACATACATACATACATACATACATACATACATACATACATACATACATACATACATACATACATACATACATACATATATATATACATACATACATACATACATACATACATACATTTGCTGATCCTTTTGGTCATTGTAGGTTGTGCAAATATAGACGCTTAATTACTATTATTATTACATCATTTTATAATAATAATAAATAAACTACTACTACTACTACTACTACAAAAACTACTACTACTACCACTACTACTACTACTACAAAAACTACTACTACTACAACTACAACTACTACTACTACTACTTTTACTACTATTACTACTACTACTAAAGGTAATTTATAATCATAAATTTGTTCATGTGTGTTTGCATTTGTCTAAATGATAAATTATTCTTTAATAATAATATAAAAATAAAAATATTCTTTTATTATAATTTTCTTATAATTTCTATTGTGGTTGTTATTTCTAATTTCATCGTTCGTTGTTGTTGTTGTTGTTGTGGTTATTGTTGTGTGGTTCGCCGTAGTTGTGTGCTCATTCAAGTTGATTCTTTTTATCCCTTTATATAGTTTCAATGACTAGTTCTTTTTATATTCTCTCTCTCTCTCTCTTTTCTCCCTCTTTCTTTTCCTCTCTTTCTCTTTTTTTTCTTTTTTTACACACATACACACATATGCACACGGCTACTAAAGATGGATATAAAGAGAAAGAGAGAGAGAGAGAGAGAGGGAAAGAGAGAGAGAGAGATTGTAGTTGATGTTTTATATCCTTCACCGTCAACATTTCTGATACTTAATCGATCTCTTTATGTATTTATTCATAACCAACTGATTGTTATTCACAACACTGCCTCATTAACATATTCGTGGCCACCTCACTCATTCACATATTGATGACCACCTCATTAATATTCACGAAAGACCAGAGTAACCTTGACATTCAAGAACAAATGCAATCACGATGACGAAAGGAAGGCATGGAATTTGTGGTTTAAAAAGCAGGCGAGCTACAAGCAGAGAGTTCTGGACGTAGGTAAATAATTATGCATATAATTATGGCTATAATTATCATAATCATGAATAATTATAAGTACCTTCATTGCTATAATTGTTTTTGTGCTAAAAATAGGCTACAAGAATTCCCAGAGTTTCGGTCTGATAGACATCTGCGATGTTGCCTACAATGCTGTTGACCTTTATTGGCTGGCTGGACCCGTTAAGGTTATGATGATGATGACGACGATGATGACGATGACGATGATGACGATGGTGATGATAGTGATCGTTGATTTTTTTTTCTCTCTTTCATTCCAGGTAAATTTAGCAGTCAACAGCCTAAGCACAGCCTTCAGTAGCCAGAAAGGGGTCAAGGTCATCTTGTTATTATTTCTATTATTATTATTATTGTTATTATTATTATTAATTATAGAGATAATTACATTTTTAATTATTCGAATAGTAAATTACTCGTCAGATTATTTCAAACGCCATGCAGGGGATCCCACTGCTGATACAGACAGACACGTACGTCATTAATGACGACGAAGCTGATGACGCTACCACCACTACTACTGCTGCTACTGCTACTACCGCCACTACCACTACTACTACTACTACTACTACTACTACTACTACTACTAATAATAATAATAATAATAATAATAATAATAATAATGATAGTAGTAGTGATAATTATAGTATAGAGAGCCATGTTCACAGAGCATACTGCAATATTAAAGTATTTTGCGATAAGGTTAATTGAGATTGTTTATTCTTTTATTTTATTCGCTCTTTCGTTCATTCATTCATACGTTTATTTGTTTATTCGTTCGTTCATTTGTTCATTCATTCGTTTGTCCATCCATTTGTTCATTTGTTCGTTCATTCATCTAATCGTTTTCAAAGGGAGCCGAGAGAAAGATGCGGGATGAAGAGAGAAAATCAAGAAGGATGAATAAAGTAGATGACGTCACAATCGGATCAGGTGATGATGACGATGATTAATATTTGTATTAATAACGCTGTTGTTCATTCATTTGTTCGTTCGTTCGTTCGTTCATTCATTCATTCATTCATTCATTTATTTCTTCTAGATCTTCCGACAAACTTCTATAAATCAGATGACGTCAAGACGATGCCATTTCTTTTTAGGCCATCATTATCATCATTACCTTCGTCATCATCATCGTCATTGCGTTCACCATCAAACGCATCATCATCATCATCTACACTGGCTTTGACACCGTCATCATTACCGTCACCATACTCCTGGCCATCATCATCATCATCGCCGCCATCATCATCGTCATCATCATCATCGCCGCCATCATCATCGTCATCATCATCATCGCCGCCATCATCATCGTCATCATCATCATCGCCGCCATCATCATCGTCATCATCATCATCACCGCCATCATCATCGTCATCATCATCGTCATCATCATCATCACCGCCATCATCATCGTCAACTGCAGAGTGCAATAACAGCAGCAGACATGACGATAATAACATTATCAACTATGGCCATAACAACAACAACAATAACAACAATAATAATAATAATAACAATCTAACAATAATCTGCTCTCCTGATAATGATCTCAAAGACAACAACAACAAAAACAACAACAACGTCCAAATGCCTTCAGATTATTGCAAAAGCAATGATGGAGCTTTCAATAGTAATTATTATTATTATTTGAATGTGTTATTGTTGTTGTTGCCTTTGTTGATGTTATTTATGGTCTTAAGACTGCGTAAGGCACACACACAGACACACACAAACACACACAAACACACACACAGACACACACAAACAAACACTCACACAGACTATAGTTATTTATGCTTCGACGACAATAGTTTAGTTCAGTTTTCATCTGAATATTATTATTATTATAATTATTATTATTATTATAATTATTATTATAATTTTTATTATTACAACAACTACTACTACTACTACTTTTATTATTGCAACTATTCAGCCCAGATTTTTCAAAGAATAATCAAATAGGAATAATATGAATAATAATTGTCGTCATCAGTGTAATATGATTTTAATTGTTACGCTGGCTACTACTACTACTACTACTACCATTGCTGCTGCTGCTGCTGCTACTACTACTATTACTACTACTACCTACTACTAATACTACTATTAGTAGTAGTAGTAGTTGTTGTTGTTGTTGTAATAATAATAATAATAACATTGACAGTTTTGTTATTATTATTTTCAGTTTCATTCCGAGTGAGAAGATTATTCAAATATGATGAAGACGATAACAACAACAATAATAATAATAAAAATAACAATGATGATGATCGCAAGTACACAATTTTGAAGCTTAACTGTCCGATTATCAAAGAACTGATCGAAGCCGTGGGTGTTCATTTATTCATTTTATTCATTCATTCATTTTTTAATTCATTAATTAATTCACTAATTCGTTCATTCATCCATTTATTCATTCATTTTTTAATTCATTAATTAATTCACTAATTCGTTCATTCATTTAACCGTTCCTCCAATTCATCTCCAGTTGGCAGACTGGCTTGGAATCGATCCACACGGCATCAAAAAAGTTCTCAAAAAATCGAAGAAAGGGTTTGTAAAAATAATAATAATAATAAATAAATAAATAATAATTATAACAATAATAATAATAATTTTTCAGGATCATAATGAACATGGATGATCAGATTGTAAGGCATTATTTGGACCAATCGAAATTCGGCGTTCAAGTTAGCAAGAGCCAATTACTGGAGACTCTTTTGAATTCAAATATTTATTATGACGTCACGATGATCGAGCAGTGATGATGATGATGGTGGTGGTATTATAATAACGATGGTGGTATTATGATGATGGTATTATGATGATGGTATTATGATGATGATGTTATTATGATGATGATGATGGTATTATGATGATGATGTTATTATGATGATGATGATGGTATTATGATGATGATGACGATAACAAACCTATAGTGATAATACTTTAAATTGAGTTTGCTTCATTATTTTTTCAAGTATTTATAAAGCTAGGCAAATCAACAATCGCATGTATAACCACACTAGGCTTGCTTATATTTTAAACTACTACTACTACCACTACTACTACTACCACCACCACCACTACTACTACTACTACTACTACTAATAATAATAATAATAATAATAATAATAATAAGAGTTACATCATGTTTTGGTTCAATTTATTGAAAAATACACAATAACAATTTTGTATAAAAATCACATCAACCAACAAATGAATGTATGAAAAAGGATAAGATAAATTGCTTAAAGACGTTGAAAATGGCTTCAATCGTCATATCACCTAATGATAAAATGAGTGAATAAATGAACGAATGAATGAATGAATGGATGAACGAATGGATGAATGAATGAATGAACGAACGAACGAATAAATGAATGAATGAATGAATGAAAAACTCATGTTCGAATGAATGTTACAATCAAGAAAAAAAAAATCACACAATAAATTGAATGTACATCACAAAATTGACTAACTATGTAACAAAATTATCTCTCTCTCTCTCTCTCTCTCCCTCTCTATCTCTCCATCTCTCTCTAGATATATATATATATTATATATATATATATATATATGATATATATATATAATATAAATATATATAATATAAATATATATAATATATAATATATGTATATAATATATATGATCATATGTGATTCAATAAACTTGAAGCTAGCACTTATGATGTTGATAATGACTACGATTAATAATAATAATAATAATAATAAAAATGATCATAATAATAATAAAAATGATAATAATAATAATAATAATAATAAAAATGATAATAATAATAATAATAATAAAAATGATAATAAAAATGATAATGTTAATAGTAAGAAATCAAAGTCACAAGAATGATGCTGTTTTGATAAGATTTATAAAACATTAAGACTTTTATTTAAGCTGAGTTGATTGAAATCATTGTAAGCATTGAACGTGTGATTAAGCAAATGATTGTATACATACAAACATTCAAACATACAAACAAACATACAAACATACATACATACAAACAAACATACATACAAACATACATACGTACATACATACTCTAAATTTCATCCTGCAAATTTACAAATCGTAATTTACAATATAAAAATGAGTTTGCTTTGCAATGAAAGAGAACGATCAAATCATTGATGATGTGTTGTAACAATCGAACTCTTTCTTAGTCAGATAAGTCAGATAATCATGACAAAATCAACCAACCAATCAATCAAGAATGAAGTTAAAAAAATCAAATTAATCAATCATTCAATAATTCAATCAACCAATCAATTTAACCAATCAACCAATCAACCAACCAACCAACCAACTAACCATCCAACCGACCAACCAACCAACCAGCCAACCGACCGACCGACCATCCAACCAACCAATCAGTATCCACTCATCTTCTTCAAACACCCATCTCCCAAACTCATCCACTCTTCCCTATTGACACATGAACGCTGAAAGGACTCCAAGTTCGCCAGTACGCATGCACCGACGTACGAACTATGATACCGGAACCAGGACGCATGCACCTACAAAGTACGCATGCACTTAACCGTTAATTAACGTCTACTTCACACATATTATCAATGTTGAAGCTCGTACACACCTCTACACACATACATATATTCAAACACATATGAGCGCATACAAACATACACACATACATGCATACACATACAAACAAACGAACAAACAAACGAACAAACAAACGAACGAACGAACCTGCACAACAACGTTATCGGGGGTCAACCTATTCAGCTCTAGTTGAAGTCTCTCTTTAAAATTCGGTAGCATGGTGACACCGCCGGTCAAATATATGTTCCTGATAGTGGTGTTGATGATGGTGATGTTGATGATGGTGGTGATGATGATGATGGTGATCATCTATTAAATGTGTTTTCCCTTGCGGATTCATCATCATCGTCAATGCCATCCCAGCTATAACATCTTCGTCATCATAATCCCCACCATCCTCATCATCATCAACATCACCACCATCATTATCATAACCTCCACATCTGCCTCCTGCTGTCAATAGGGCACTGACCTATGGACCTGAGGACGAGTTTCTGCACGGAATCATTATCGACGCCCCAGATTTCAGGGTTGAAAAACCCCTCGGGGCTTTTGAAACGGCCAAGGTCAGAGGTCAACGGCCTGGATAGTATTTTAATTACAGTTATGACGTCACTATTTAAAAAAAGACCTAGTTATTTTAGCAGCGATGTGCTCGTTCCAATGAAAATTAGTTTTGACGGATGGAATTCTATTCAACGTGGTGTCGCAACAAACAGGATTTTTTTTGGTGAAGTCCATTACCACCATCCCCACCATCATCACCATCACCATCATCACCACCACCCCACAACAACAACGTACTCAGAAGCTTCGGAGGGCAGATCAAACCCCAGCAAAGGCACGGTGGATTTGAAATCTTGTGAGGACTCCAGGCACTGCTCGTGATCGTCAGTGTAATCCATCGACACGAAGCATAACTGTGATTATTCATTGTCAGAAGTAGTAGCAGAAGCAGCGTCAGTAGCAGCAATAGTAGCAGCAGCAGTAGTAGTAGTAGTAGTAGTAGTAGCAGTAATAATAGTAGTAGTAGCAGCAGTAGCAGTAGTAGTAGTAGTAAAATTATCATTACAACCCTACCTTCTCTACGGCATATCTGGCCAATAGGAATTCGGCATTTGAGGCGAATCTGACCTTCCTATTGATGAGGTAAGAGTTCATGACCTCGCATAACCTTTGACCTCCCAGGGGCAGCCTCATCACGCCACCTTCAACTACGTAACCTGGCAAAACAATATCCAATGCAAATTTTTTTCTCAAAATTATCCTCGTACTTGACAGCGTTAAGAAAGGCGTATTATCATCATCACCATCATCATCATCATCTTCATCGTCATCATCATCTTCATTCTCCTCATCTTCATCATCATCATCTTCATCATCTTCTTCTTCGCCATCATCACCTTCTTCATCATCACCATCATCATCTTCCTCCTCTTCATCATCAACATCTCACCGTTTACGACCGGAAGTACTTCGATTTTCTCCCCAACGTCCAAGACTACTCCAGTGGTGGCGTTATAACTGTAGAGTGACAGCATGGTCTGCGTCACCATGGCAACTGATCTCACCTCCAATTGGTCGAACAGTATGGCTAGGAATTTCGATTTGATGACGTCAGTGAAGCTGGATGGTTGGCTTAACATGACCTAGTTTTTTTGTTTTTTTGTTTGTTTGTGTGTTTGTTTTATTCTGTCTCTTTGTGAGTAGAGGGAAAAAACAACATCATCATCACCATCAAAATCATCATCATCATTCTCACCAACATCATCATCATCACCATCAAAAACATCATCATCACCATCACCGAACTCACAGAACACTGTCGAGGATGTATGTTAAGTTGGCCGAAGATGAAAGTGAGTAGACCGACAATGCCGTCCCAGTTAATTGCGTACTATGTGATGATGATGATGATGGTGGTGGTGATGATGATGATGATGATAGTGATGATGATGAATAATATCTGTACTATAATATTATAATATTACATATTATGATATCATATATTACAGTTTACAAGTAATATTTTATGTAATCTTCATAATCATCGACACCAATCGTCACTTTTATCATCACCAACCCCATCATCATCATCCTCATCATCATCGCCGTCGAACCTTTTCCGCTTTGCTGTTCGGTTTCAGCGGGAAACTTATAACGGAAGTATTCCTCACTTCCGGTTTCAGAGCACCAATTCCGAATGATTGTAGGCCAGTATTCTTATCCGTTGACATCACGTTTGGGAAGAATAAAGTGGGGAGAGATGCTGAACGATAGAGGGAGAGAGAGAGAATGTGAGAGAGAAAGTGAATGAATGAATGAATGAATGAATGAATGAATGAATGAATGAATGAATGAATGAATGAATGAATGAATGAATGAATGAATGAATGAATGAATGAAAAATCTTACGAGAATTTCCAAGAATACCAGCTCTAACAGACGATGAACCAATTTCAATAACAACAACTCTCTTTGTCTGTCGATTATAATTATAATTATTAATATTATTAAATTAATTATTATGATAATGATAATGATGTTTACCTCATTTGACCCCTTTCTGATTGGCTGAATGATCGGGTTGACCCAGTTTTCTGATTGGTTGTCGACCGTTTGTGATTGGATGGATTCTTTCCACAGCCTGGCTTCTTCTATTGTTGGGCATTTTACCATCAAATAATGCCCTCTCTGTGATTAGATGAATGAATGAATGAATGAATAAATGAATGAATGAATGAATGAATAAATAAATAAATAAATGAACGAGTGAGGTATGTTAGAATGAATGACAGAACAACCGGTGAACGAACGGACGAACAGACAAACGAACGAACAAATGAATGAATAGATGGCTAGGTGGTTTTCTCATTTATTCCTTTTTTGATTCATTGATTCATTCACTCATTCATTCATGCATTCATCCACAAGACAATTCACTCACTCCATCCTCAACACCTAGAGCCCTTTCGGCAATATCATGCACTGAGCCACCCGACAACTCCAACTTGTAAATCTCTTTACCGTCCTTCGAACTCTGGCGAGCGAAATATTTGAAAAAATAATTACACCATCGTCGCTGTGACGTCATTAACGTTGTGACGTCATCATAATCATCGCAATCGTCATCATCATCGTCATCATCGTCATCATCATCGCCACCTCGTAGATGCACAGGCTCCCGTTGTTAGCAACAAAGTACAACCGCTTCCACGTTTTCAAGAAAGAATCTTTCGACTTGCTTACCGGAAGTGATTCCAAATATCCGCTCCTGTTCCGGTATGACGTCACTTCCGGCTTCTATTTTTAGAATTTAATAACGTTAATATTATTATTAATACTATTGTTGTTGTTTTTTGTTGTTCTTGTTGAATTTAACCTGCGGAGTTTGGTCTGGAAGCTTGTAGAGTTCTCCTATCAGCTTGCTCTGTGTCGAATGGCGATTGGGATGGGAAATCAAATGAATGATACATACAAACAAACAGAGATACAAAAATATACAAACGTACAAAATATACAAACGTACAAAAATATACAAACGTGCGAAGATGCAAAAATATACGAACTTATAAAGAATGTATGAATGAATGAATAAATGAATGAGCAAATGAACTAACGAACGAATGAATGATTGGGAGAAGTTTTCAGGAAGAAGAAAACAAAGAGCACGATTGAGAGATTGAATTGAAACCTTCTTTATAATAGAAAGGGATGATAGTGAGATAGTGAAAACAAGAGAGAGAAAGAGAGAAAAAGAGAGAAAAAGAGAGAGAGCATTATTAAAGCGCTTACGGGGTCCCAAAGTTTCAAAGAGACGCGATTTTCTATTGGCTCATTCTCTTGGGGCTTGCCTTCTGATGCTGTTGTTGTTGTTGTTGTTGCTGATGTTGTTGCAGGTAATGATTTTGTTGATGTTGTTGTTGCTAATGTTGCTGTTGTTGATGATGTTGTTGCTTTTATGGGTTTAATCGGAGACGAACTTGCAGATGAAGGTGTTGGTGATGATGAAGAAGATGATGTAAATGGTGATGGTGATGATGATGTTGTTGCTGCTGGTAATGATGATGACGTGAGAGGCGTGATACAATTGAGTTGGACTTGTTGTTGCTGTTGTTGTTGCTTACGTTGCAAGTGAATTGTTGTTGTTGTTGATTTGATTGACGTTTGTGATGCCGCCAACAACGAGAGTGATGATGGTGATGACGAAGAAGATGATGATGTGGAAGATGTTGTTGTTGTTGTTGATGATGATTGTTGTTGTTGTTGTTGAGATTGATGTTGCGACCTTTCAAATTGTTGTTGCTGCAACTGTTGTCTCTCTATATCATCTCGCCGCTGCTTGTTGTTTAACTGCTGAAACAAATCAACCCTTTTTTCGTATAAACTTCTGACATTTTGTTGTTGTTGATGCTGTTGTTGTTGCTTTTGTTGTTGTTGTTGCGACATTTCCTCCACCGTTTGAATTTTTTTCAAATCTTCGTGATTGATGCATGCAATTTCATCAACGAATGATTCGCGTGAGTTTTTTATATAGTCGTTGTTGTCGTTGTCGTTGTCTTTGCTGCTGCTGCTGCTGCTGTTGTTGTTGAGACTGTAGTTTTCGTTGAAGGTAATGTTGTTAATGTTGCTGTTGCGTGTATTATCGGCATCGTTCAACCATTTTGCGTTGCAAGAGGCGTTCCTTTTACTTTTTAATACGAAATTTACTTTCGTAATAGCTGTAGTAGTAGCAGTTGAAGCTGCTGTAACGCTGGTAGCAGTAGCAGCAGTAGTAGTAGTAGTAGTAGTAGTAGCGGTTGTTGTCGTTGTTGAGGTAGTATTAATGAGGTCGTCGTCGTTGTTGTTGTTTTTACGAGATAAACTAACGTTACGAGCGTTCATGTCAGAGTGAACTCTAGCACTACTCAGATTAATTGCATTGAAAGTGTTATTGTTGTTGTTGTTGTTGTTGTTGTTTATATTGTTTTGGAGATCGCTATGATGTTGTGAGCCTCTTTTGACGACATTTTTTATGTTGTTATTATTTTTGTTCTTTGGTGAAATTCTGTTGTTGTTCTTAATGTAGTTGTTGTTGCTGCAATTGTTTTCAAATATTAGTTTAGCACTAGAGAAAGATATTTTTTCGTCGTCAACACTGGTTGAATATTCAGGATCATTTAGTTTGTTCATTTTTCTTAAAAATAAAAATAATAAAAATAATAAAAATAATCAACAACAACAAAAACAACAACAACAACAACATCTTAAATTATGCCATCAAGGTATGTGGAATATATCAACTTAGCATGTTAGAATAAATTATTCTACAGTAGTATGCGAGTGTGTGTGTCTGTGTGTGTATGTTTGTATGTGTATGTATGTGCGTATGTATGTGTACTATGTATATGAGCTAATCTTTTCAAGTAGTTCAAGTTTATATATATATCATATCCATATATCTAACTCAATCTACCTTTATATATATATATATATATATATATATAGTTTCTGTTTTTTGAGTGAAATCAATGTTAAAAATAATAATATAAATAATAATAATAATTAAATAAAAACACATAAAAATAAGCTTTTATATTGAAACTTTGAACATTCATAAGTAGCTATCACATGATATATATATATAAATATATAGACACTTGTATATATACTTATACTTATAGTATAAAAGTCTTATACTTATAATTACTATATATATATATATAGCATATAAGACCTTATTACTTATTTATACATACTTTGTAATTGTTATCAGTTATACCAATATTGCAATAATAACCTAATATATTTCAAGTAAGAATTCAACCTACACAAACATTCACACTAACTTCCTAACTGTAGAATGTAATAAATGTAACATAG
Organism: Helobdella robusta; assembly: GCF_000326865.2. NCBI lineage: Eukaryota > Metazoa > Annelida > Clitellata > Rhynchobdellida > Glossiphoniidae > Helobdella > Helobdella robusta. Next base: position 3,605,673 of record NW_008703893.1, read on the forward strand.
ATTGCCTTACCTTGTATGGTATTCTGGCTACCTGTATTGTGTTCAAACGTCAATGAAGCTGGCTACGAAATAGAATGCATTATTCACCTGTGTAACCAAAGACTGTCAATCTTTGGGGAATGATTTTTTTCAAGACAGTTTACTCTTAGGTATTAATTGTTAAATATATAAATGAATTAAATGAATAATAGATATATAATGAATATATAATATATACAAATGCCGAGGCGAATGAATAAAATCAAATTTTACTGATATATAATTACTGGTGCTACTACTACTACTTCTGCGGCTCTTACCACAACTACTGCTGCTACTGTTGTGGCTGCTGTTGCGAACACTACTACCACTACAATAATAATAATAATAATAATGAAATGAATTTGTGACATGATATAAATAATCTATTATTATTGCTATGAATGCAATTAGAGCCAAAATTTTTAGTTTGAAAAATTTAAAAAGAATTTTGTGATGAAAAAATGAAACGGTTTTTTTTATTGAAGATGATGAATAGGCAGTCGCCTTTATATATTTATGTCCTTTGTCTAGGAAATTGAGAAAAAGCTATTTTTATCTGTTGAAAATAGATGCTCATTCATTCACTTATTCGTTCATTCGTTCATTCGATCATTCATTCATTCATTCATTCATTCATTCATTCATTCATTCATTCATTCATTCATCCATTCATTCATTCATTCATTCATTCATCCATTCATTCATTCATTCGTTCATTCCTACAATTGTTTGTTGGTTGATTTGTTCTTTAATTCCTTCATCGTTCGTTCGTTCGTTCTCGTTCCCATTAACTCATTCAATCATCCATCCATCATTCGTTCTTTCGTTCATTCATTCATTCATTTCCTCGTACCAAGGGAGACAATAATGCTGCTGATGAGATGACAATGCAATGAGGAAAAAAACATGCAAAGTCACCCACCCTCATCATCACCACCCTCATCATCACCATCATCATCATCATCACCATCATCATCATCATCGTCGTCGTCATCGTCAGCAACATCAGCATCATTAACTTTCCTCTTTATCATTTCCGTCACGTCCCAGAGAGAGAAAGAGAGAGAGAGGGAAAGAGGAAAAATAAGATAGTAAGTGAGAGAGAGAGGGGGAGAAAGTAAGATATTGCTAATTTAATCTCAAGCCAAAACACGAAAAAGATGTTACGAACGAAATTACAACAACCACGCAAGCAACAACAACAACACGAACAACAACAACAACACAAACAACACAAACAACAACAATACGAACAACAACAACAACAATACGAACAACAACAACAACACAAACAACAACCCAACCTTGTAATAAATAAAAACAGTGGCGACGAAAATATGACAAACCTCTAATTGAATTACGGAGCGCTAGATAAATGTTTTTTTTAGCTAAAATAGAGCGTGAGTGGTATAACGGTAGCATAGTTGCCTTCCAAGCAATTGATCCGGGTTCGACTCCCGGCTCACGCTCCCGACTCCCGGCTTTTCCATTTGTTCTTAGGTTACAAGATTCGTTTGTTTTTTTTTTGTTTGCTAATTCGTTCCATTTGTTCTTAGATCACCATTCGTTCGTTCGTTCGTTCGTTCGTTCTATCTTTCTCATTTTAAAATAATTAGAAATTTTTTTTAGCTGCAATGAATGGATCATGGCAAAATAATAACGGAATAATAAAACAATGTATACATTGGATCGACGATGATGATGCTGATGAGGATGATGATGCTGATGAGGATGATGATGCTGATGAGGATGATGAGGATGACGATGCTGATGAGGATGATGAGAATGATGATGCTGATGAGGATGATGATGCTGATGAGGATGATGATGCTGATGAGGATGATGATGCTGATGAGGATGATGATGCTGATGAGGATGATGATGCTGATGAGGATGATGATGCTGATGAGGATGATGATGCTGATGAGGATGATGAGGATGATGAGGATGATGAGGATGATGAGGATGATGAGGATGATGAGGATGACGATGCTGATGAGGATGATGAGAATGATGATGCTGATGAGGATGATGAGGATGATGATGCTGATGAGGATGATGATGCTGATGAGGATGATGATGCTGATGAGGATGATGAGGATGATGAGGATGATGAGGATGATGAGGATGATGAGGATGATGAGGATGACGATGCTGATGAGGATGATGAGAATGATGATGCTGATGAGGATGATGAGAATGATGATGCTGATGATTACAGTTACTAGCTGTACGAGAAAAGACATGAAGAACGTACCTAATTTAGTAGGTTCCTTGCTAATAGCCATGCGAAGGTTCATTCATACAAGTTTTGTATGCATTTTGTATACGTTTTGTATGTGTTTGCATCTGCGCGTATGCATTTCAATTCCTGTGTGTGTTTTTTACAAAAACATGTTTAATTTATTCAAGCAATTATTCACTCATTCGTTTAGTCATTTATTTTCATTCATTTATTCATTCACTCACCCATTTATTTACTATTCTCTCATTCATTCATTCATTCGTTCATTCGTTCGTTCACTCACTCACCCATCCATCCATTTAGTAGCGGTCGTTCGGTTACCATCAAGTTTTATGCACGGTGATACCCAGAT
>NW_008703893.1:3620763-3622325 GCF_000326865.2 Helobdella robusta
ACACATACATACACACACACACGCACATACATACACAGGTATACACACACATACACAAATCCAATCTTATTCTATTCAATATACTAGAACTGTTTGATTGTACAAATATTTAGCAAGAATATTTTCTTCCCTGAATAATGCATTAATGCTTGGCTGTATGTTTGCATAAATGAATGAGTGAATAAACGAAATGAATGAATGAATAAACATACATACACACACAAACACATACATACACACACAAACACATACATACACACACATACATATATACATTTAGATTAGATGTTCATTTTCCGATCATAAACATGTCTCTACTTTTCTCTGGATAATTTTGCATGACTCTGTCGTCGTTGCTGCTGCAGCTGCTTGTGGCTTCTTGTGGCTGCTTGTGGCTGCTGTGGTTTTGGTGGTGGTGGTGATGATGTTGATGTTATTTTCGCTACAATCCCTAATTTAACTTTCTTCTCTGTAGCATCCACTAAATACATTTCAATGTTTTTTCACCGCTCTGGTCCAAACAAAAATTCTTACATTAGTTCTATAACGTCTCCGGGTACAACAACTAATACTACTTTAACTTTCACTACTACTACTACTACTACTACTACTATTACTAGTAACAAATAGAATAAACAACAACAACAACAACAGCAACAGCAACAACGACAATGATTACGACAACAACAACAACAACAGATAGCAGAGGCCCTGAGTTACTTGCACACAACGGAACACATCCTTCACAACAACGTCTGCCCAGAAAATGTCCTCATCACAAAACGCGGCATGTGGCGTCTGTCAGGTTTCGGGTTTTCAGAGTGCAGTAAGGATGGCCAGTTCAAGGTCGGTGTCTGGTTGGTTGGTTGTTTTTGCACGTGTGGGCATTCATTCAGTCAGTCATTCGTTCATTCATTTATTTTTTCGTTCGTTCATTCATTCATTCATTCATTCATTCATTCGTTCGTTCATTCATTAATTCATTCATTCATTCGTTCGTTCGTTCATTCATTCATTCATTCATTCCTTCATTGTTTGATTCACTCACTCTATCAGGATACTTATGCCACAAGTCCGTGTTCGTCGAAGCAGCCGAAGATGGCCCAGCCTGATCTGGATTTCGTCGCTCCGGAGATCCAACTTCAAACTTCCAAATTCGCTACCTGTGGCGGCGACATATTCTCGCTCGGTGAGTACTGATGATGATGATAGTGGTGGTGATGGTGATGATGGTGACGGTGATGATGATGGTGATGATGATGGTGATGATGATGGTGATGATGATGGTGATGATGATGGTGATGATGATGGTGATGATGATGGTGATGATGATGGTGATGATGATGGTGATGATGATGGTGATGATGATGGTGATTGTGATGACGAAGTTTTGTTTATCCGTATCATCATCAACACCACCACTGCACCATCACCACCACCACCCCATCATCATCACCACCACTACCCCATCATCATCATCATCATGACAGGAATGATGATCTGCGCCATTTATAATGGTGGCAAGTCCATAATACAAGCCAGTCACAACGGTTCTCTCTACA
>NW_008703893.1:3627375-3673469 GCF_000326865.2 Helobdella robusta
ATTCTCTCAATCAATCAATCCATCAATCGATCCGTCAACAACATCGTTATCAGCATCATCGGCGCCTGGTTCATCGAGAGAGCTCTCGACAATCGCGATGACGTCATCGTCAGCGTTGAAACCTACGTCATCGTCTTTATTAGCCAATCAGCCATCGTGTAGGAGGCACTCCAGTTACCAGGCACTGCTTAATGTTAGCCATGCTTGCAACTTGGTGGTTGTTTCAAAGTAATCAAATATTATATAATACCAAACCATACTACACGTTAAGATTCAATGGAAATACAATACTTTACGATAACGATACGATACGATGCGATAATGAATGATGCAGTTTAATATAATTTATAACAACATTATGATATTTTGAAAAAATTTAATTCATTTTCGATAAAAACCGCTAGCCAAACAGTCAAAGTTTAGAGGAACCAACATCGGTGAAGAGCCAAAGGAGCATGTTGGGCTCCTTACCGTGCCACTTCAGCAGGCAAGCATCTATACCGGCTACCGGCTCACCGACGCCCAACACTCCTTCGATACTCGTCAGCAAACCGTCGGTTAACGATTTTAAAGAAATCCTTAGTGCGGCCAACACCGGATTTTGGGGGGGAGGAGGGGGCGTTGGTGGTGGAGGGGGTATGTTTTTCTTGGGGGCGAACAACAATCCGGAGGATAAGAACAGGCGCGCAAGCACACACAGCATGGGAGTCATTGTTAGCATCATTTGAATTCATTTTTCTAATTTTGCAAAATTATACTACCAAAATTTTTTTCCATTTCCTGTACTCGATTCTTTAGGAACCGATCAGACGGAACAGTCGAGAAATACTCGACCGAATACCGATAGCGAACAGGCGACCGAGTTTTCACGGGATGTGTGAAACAGCGGTACGAAACGGTTTCGATACTCACTCGAATATTATAAAATACACCACTAACTAATGTATTAAAATAATTATCCGTTGTTCTCCATCAAAACAGATGCAATTTTTCTCCGGGAAGTGAATAAAACCATCTCCCGTTTATACCTTCACAAGAAGATGGATGAGGTAGCTCAAGAACGATATCCTCCTTCATACGCACTCACTTTCTCTCTCTCTCTCTCTCTCTCTCTCTCTCTCTCTCTCTCTCTCTTATTTTTTGTACAACGCCATATCGTCACAATTGAAAGCAAATGAAGCACAATAATATTCATCCCAAGAGCATAATTCCAACTGATATATTTTGTTGATGTTTTTTCATTTATTTATTTATAAACATATACAAACTTATATATATATATATATATATATATATATATATATATATATATATATATGAGTATATTATATACTATATATTTCTTGTTGTATGTGATTATTGTCCAAATGTTGTGTGTTGTTGTTATATTTTGGTAGGTATATATTCTATATATATATATATATATATATATACATTGTATATGTACATACACATATATACAAATACATGTTGTATATATTATATGCATGTATGCATACCATAGCGATATTGAGAATTTCAAGAGTATTGCATAATTTCGCCATAAAAATCCCATCTGAATTCTATATAAGTACCGATGTAAAAGAATGAATCCTTCTATTTTGTTCAATCTATATTTACTTGTATATTTTTTCGTATCGGTTTACAAATTTATGCAGACGAAAGTATTCTTACCACATACCAATACTACTGATATTAATTAATACTTTTAACATTAAAAATATTACTATTCTTACAACCACTGCCATTAAACTTATTTCCAACATTTGAAAGCCACTTCTTCACTAAAACTATTGCTACTACTAACAGTACAAGTTCTGTACATTTAGCATAAGAACTTGCACTACTGCTACCTCTGCTAGCGTTACTATCAAGTAATTTTAAACCATTTTGCTTGAGAATAGTAGCACACCCAACGAAGTAGATACTTTCCATATAGAGGTGCTACTATTACAACAATTTTGTATCCTTAACACAAATGTACAATACTTGGTACCACTTCTACCAATTTATTGTTTCTCATCAAGCCTATTATTACTAATAAGACTAAGACTACGGATTCCTGCTACATGCACATGGTCTGACAAGCATCTTTTAACTTGAAACAAAACTATATATCCAAATATTCATATAATGATTGTTTTATTTACTTTTCTTTGAAGTAATGTTTAAAAAATTTTTCATAAAAATTTTTATTTTCGTTTAAATATAACTAAAACAAAGATAAAATATTAATTATTTTTATTAAAAACGTTAGAGATGCAGTTGGATAAACAGCCTAATTATCATTACAATTACCTCAAATATAATACATAATGCATTGGAAACCGAACTAAACACCAAGAGTAAAATTTATACCATAATACAATGTTCAGTAGGAAATGTTAATTTATATAACCTATCTATTTAGGAGCGCTGTTTAGTATTGAATAAGGAAAATATAATATTACGTTACGTTATGTCAAATAGTTTCATGTATTGTATAAAGTAAAAAAATTTTTGATATCAGGAGATTTAAATAAACCAATCAAAAAACCAATTCAATCAATCAATCAAGACCAACTAGTAAACCAGTCAAAAAATTTTGATTATTCTAAAATCAACGTTCTTATCACTGTCCTGTCACAATAACATAGATATGAAAATGTTTATAAATGTAAAAACGAATTATGTCTATGTAGTATTAGTAACTCAAATAAAACACTAAAAGAAACTTTTTTTTGTCTTGGCAGTACACAAATTAGTGAAACAGAGATGTGCTGGCCGACAGACAGACTGCCTAACTTTTACTTCACTCCAATGAGTTCAACATCAAAGATGAGAGTTGAATTTGGTGGGATAGTGTTTATTAGTTAAGAAAACAATCTGATAGTAGATGTAACTGAAGAAATACATCAATTTCTTTTCTACACTTAACTACAATAAATCCAAATAAATAAATATCTTCTTGATCATAATTAACGAATAATTTATTTTTACAATAATTAAATATTATTTTATTATAACGGGAATAATTTTTTTCAAAAGGATATACTCCACCAGCTCCAGACGAGCCATATGCATAATCAGGTGTACATGTTAGCTTAGCAACCTGCCCGACACTCATCTAAATAAGGCATAATTTTAATTAGAATTAACTATAATTAAATGAATATATTATAATTATAATAAAATAGTGATATAATTAAGAGTGAAATAATTATATTCATGGTATATATATTATATTCATTATACATCTTCACCAGAAAATTTTTCGAACTGTCATAATAATGATAATATAAATAATAATAAGTTAAGAATAAAAATTAAAAATGATAATAATATACAACAAAAAAATGGAATAACCCACTTTTGCTACGCCCTCATCCCAGCCTAAAAAGCATAAAAATAAATTATATATTAATAACTATATTAATATTTGTATCATAATTTGTATAATTATTTATACCACAATAAATTTTATTAGAGTCTATAATTATGTAGACTTGGATAGCTACTATAAATGTTTAACTAGTAATTACAATGATTTACCATGATTGTCATCAATATTGTACCAAACTATAACTTCTATATATATTATTTAATTGTATTATAAAATTTTTTTTATCATTTATTATAGCATTATGATAATAAATTATTAATTATACAATAGTAATTATAATTATAACTTGCCCCTGATAACTTGACCAACTCCAATTTGGAACTCAAATGGTCTGCCTCTATCTCTTGATGAATCAAACTTCTTTCCATCAACCAATGTTCCTGAAGAAAACAAAATTTTTAAAAAGTAATATTTGTTAATCTACTCTCTCTCTCTCTCTCTCTCTCTCTCTCTCTCTCTCTTTCTAATTTTTTCGTCAAAATTCTACACTAAAAAATAAAATGCCAGCAGTAACACACCAGTATAATGAACAATAACAGTCTGGCCTTTTTGAGGAAAGGTTTTGCCTGCAAAAATAAAATTTAAAACTGTCATCGGAAGGAAAAATAAACATAGTGTAAAATACTAACAAAATATGTTTATTTTGATAAATGTGTCGTCTGGTTGACTGATTTGAATTGAAAACGAAACTTCCTATCTACCCAGAGTTTACTAGACAACACCGGAACGGCAATAAAACACCAAAATATCCAGCATTTTCAGCCGGAAAACAAACTTTTAAAACTAAAAACTAACTGACCGTCCCCAGCAGTGATAGTTTGCACATCAACGCCCATTTTGTTTTGTTTTATTGATGGAAAGTCTTCCAAAAATCGGAGCCAGTGGAACAATGAAGAGGAAGTAGAACCAGCGAGCACAGCGCTTGGTGTGTCTAACGGCCGATAAACAGCCACCAGTGTAACGTAATTTTTTTTTTATAAGAAATTCATCAATAACGGTACGGAATGACTTTGAGGGCCCAATAACAAAAGCTACAGACATCCTCTTCAACTTTTATTAACAATAAAACAACGAGACAAAACCACTTACAAGCTTCGTAAAAATAAATTAGATTAAATAATGAATAAAAATTAAATTAGAATCAAATGTATAAAACCTTATGAAACTAAAACGTAAAAATTAAACACTACATAAAACAAACAAACAATAAATTTATGATCAATTAATTTTAAATAAATCTCAACAAAATAAACATTTAAGAAACGAGATAGAGGCTTAGCAGATTTTTCAATACACTGTGATGTCTTCTATCTTCTCTTAGTTTCAGCAAAACCTTGAAAATTGCAATCAAATTAATGATAATTATTTTTACTAACAAAAAATAATATTAGAAAAGCACTATCAAACTCAAATTTCAACAAAGCACATCCTCCAAACAGCCAATAAGTTAAACAAGGCAATGAAAAAGAGACAGACACAGAGAGAATGCAATACACTACACAGTTACCAGATCTTGTTTCAGTGTTAGGAGCACTTGATGTAGTAGTAGTAGTGGTGCTACCAGCCGCTGAACCCCAGCCGCTACTACCACTGCCAAACCATCCATCACCTCTGCTTCCGACATTTCTGTACCTGGATCCTCCAAAATATGACGATCCAGAATCGTAATAATCACGTCCTCCGTAGTTATTACTGTTCCTCCTCGAACCAAACAAATAACCAGCCAGACCTCCGAGACTTGCTCCTGTCCAGAATCCTCCAATTCGGCTTGATTGTTGTCGCGGCTGTTGTTGTTGCTGCTGCTGTTGCTGCTGATCTGTCAAAATAAACCATTTATAAAAATAACGAATCGCATATCGTAAAACAACACACAAGGCCGCATTAGCAAGCAATAATTCGGTCAAATAAACTAATGTAGCGGAATTCAATGAATGTCATTGTAACTTTTTTATACCCGCGTTCGTTTTGAACCCGTAAGAAGGTGGCGATTGGAACGGTGGAGGAGAGAAACCGGTATTAAATCCAGGTGGGGGTGGTTGTTGGCTGCCCACGTGATCATCATATGGGGGTGGAGAAGCCCTGAAGCCGTAAGGAGGGGGTGCAGGGGGGTCCGACGCCTGTGAAGTTGGCGCTTGTTGTCTGGATTTCGAGTACCACAGAACAACCACAATGATTCCGACAAAAATACAAAAAATGAAAAGTGGTGATGTTTCTGAAGAGGAATCTTTTGCTTTCCTGGAAAAAAAAATAAATAAAATTAGTTGGACACATTTTTGCAGCCAAAATTTTATCTAACTGAACACTTCATACAAAAGTTTTCAACAATTTGACACAGTTTAATAACGTTTTTTCGGTGTAATGCCTGTTCTTGTAGTCACTGGTTGGGGAAGAATATTTTTTCTCGTAAGCATCGGGTGGGGGTGAAAATAGACCACTCTTGTCACTCAAATCAATCAACTCATAACGTAGCTACACGAAGAAAAAAAGTATAAAATGTTTATCACTTGAATTAATCACATATCCCTAATTCATTATGACATCATCCCTAATAAACTTACCCCACAGGACCCAGCAAGAATGTAAGGATCATCGGGGTAATCATAACCTTCACATGTGACCTCCATTTTGCCAAACTTAAAATGCTTAGGCATGTCTGCCTTGCATTCCCACTACGAAGAATAAAACAAATTTTGCAATAAAAAGTCACCAGGAGATTAATTATTGGATATAATTAATTAAAATAAATAATTAATTATAATTTTATTAAGTTTACATTATAGTCATTGCCATCAAATCCTCTGTTATAGCATTGGACTGTATCAAGAGTCACCGTCTCACAGCCTGAAAATCCTCCTAAGCAGTGTAGCTGAGAGAATATAAATTATTTCATTTATAAATTATGCTTAATAATAAATAAATAAATAAATAAATAATAATTTACTACCCTTAATTCAATAACTCAATAAATATATATTATAATATATATATATAATTTTTAACATAAATCAAATGAAGATATAAAAGTGGGAGGAATTTAACGACCTGAAGTTCAAGATAACCTAATAACTTTACTTGTTTATTCATTTTTTAATAACTAATTAATACCTGAGGAATGGGCTTATTTCTTCTGCCAGTTGTGTACTCCTTGTTACGTAGTGTCACAACTTGGACGTCTTTCAAAAGGACTTTTTTATGGCCTGAAACTGTAATAAAATTAACTTTTTGAGTAATAAAATTAGAGAAATAAATAAAATAAAGTGAATTTAAATCAAAAAGGATGAATGCTATAATTCAGGGAATGTTTTTTATAACTGATTTTTTTACCGCAAGCAAGAATTGTGGCTAGGAAGCAAACGAAAAAAACATATTTCATCATTTTTAATAGAAATACTCGGAATTGGGACAAAAATTTAAAAAAATTTAATTCGAAATTTCACTATTTTTACTAATTTTAGGATTGCATCAGTCTCATGATCAAAATGATTAGGTTCATTTGAAAATTTCTGTTACGCAGTTACCTAAGTTTCATTTTATTACGTACCCCTTTAAATAGTGATGTGCGTAATATTTCATTTAAATAAATTTCAACGGTAGAACATGACAGCCACCATACCTGGCATAATAGTAAAAATACTGTAATAATATAAATATTAAAAATTAAAATACAAAAATCTATTACATTAAAACGTAAATTTTATGGATTTACATGAAAATATCTAAATATAAAGTTCGTTTTTATAACAAATAATAAAAATGATTTCTAAAAAATTATTACTTTTGTTTAAAAATGTTGAAAAAATGTTCATTTTTATCGATCGATAGTAATTCAATGGGAGAAACATAAAATTAATAGAATCTGTTGTATGTAATAACACAATACATCAAAATGCACAAACAGTTTCACTCATTCATTCATTCAATCATTCATTAATTCATCCATCCATTCATTCATTCATTCATTCATCTATTCATTCATCAATTCATTCGGTTCATTCACAGTTTGAGTACATATTTTTAACTATATGGCGATAATTATGTTAATAATGTTAATAATAATAACGATAATAGTAACTGTCATTTTCAAAGATATATATAATTATATACATAATATAATTATTATAATAAATAATAAATATATAATATAATATATAATAATATATTATATATATATATATAATTATTATATAATTATATAATAATATTATTATTAAATTAAATTAATCAATTATTATAATTAAATTATTATAATTATATAATTATTTTATTACTAAAAATAATAAAAAGCAAATGGGCAATTGAGACTATGGTGTGGAAACTATTCAATCATCACAATAATAATAATAACAATAATAATTTTTATCATTATGAATATTATTGTTATTATTATTGTTGTTGCAGTTGTTGTTATTACATATATTAAAATAATATTTTGTTATTATTATTTTTTTCATATATAAGTTTTTGTGAAAATTTGAATGTTAAAATTATACGGATATAACTTTCTTTATAATTACATCCGGATTATGTATGTATGTATGTATGTATGTATGTATGTATGTATGTATGTATGTATGTATGTATGTATGTATGTATGTATGTATGTATGTATGTATGTATGTATGTATGTATGTATGTATGTATGTATGTATGTATGTATGTATGTATGTATGTATGTATGTATGTATGTATGTATGTATGTATGTATGTATGTATGTATGTATGTATGTATGTATGTATGTATGTATGTATGTATGTATGTATGTATGTATGTATGTATGTATGTATGTATGTATGTATGTATGTATGTATGTATGTATGTATGTATGTATGTATGTATGTATGTATGTATGTATGTATGTATGTATGTATGTATGTATGTATGTATGTATGTATATGTATGTATGTAGGTATGTATATGTATGTATGTATATGTATGTATGTAGGTATGTATGTGTATATCTAAGTGCTTAGTTTAAAAAGCTATTGAAATTGCAAGGACCACATGATTTAGTTAACATTGAACTGTCAAATTTGTCTGTTCGCTCGCAAGGTATTTTGTTGTATTGGTATTTCTGTATTATTACAGTTGTAGTATTGTTATTTAAACTATTAATGTAATTATTTTTATAAATATTATTATATATTTCTGATAGATTTTTTTTATAATGTTTTCATATCACATGAGTGTTAGGTTTAATAATGATGATAAGTTTTCAAGTTTAATGGATTCTCTCCTAGCTAGAACATCAGAAAAATAATCTTATAATGATGGTAAATGAAAAGCCGAAGTGAAACTACATACATTTTTTTTTCATTCATTCGTTCATTCATTCATCCGTTCTTACAGTCGTTCGTTCGTTCGTTCGTACGTTCGTTCATTTGTCGAAAACAATTTTCTGCTTGGTTGTAAGTAAATTCTTCCAAAATGGTCTAAATAATTTAAAAAGGTATATGCATAGATGCATAGATATGTGTTAGGTGTGTGGCTTAGAAGAGCAAGGGCCTTTGGAGTCTGGCATCCCCTTTCACAATGAAACTTTTGACATTTCTTTGTAAATTTATTTCTCTGAAATTTGAAATAACTTTTTTAAAAAATTCCATCTCTTCTACATAATGATATAAACATACAGGCGTAATATTAGTTTTTATACGTTTCTTATAATAATATTTGTACACACACACAAATATATGTATATATACAAACTTAATACAAAACTTACTGTTTTTCAAAAGATACCGTCCTACTTCACAACTGATGTTGAGCTAAAATAATTTTGTTTCCTATGCAGAGTGGATGAAGTCTGAGAGAACGAGAAAGATTTAGGAAAAGTTCTTCGCCACATTTGTTCTACTGGTAGGTTATTTGTCTGTTTTTTGGTTATTTTATTTTGCGTTCCGATTGTTTAAGTTTGTTCGTTCGTTCATACGTTTGTTTGTTCACTCCATCGATTAATTCATTCCTTTATTCGCACGGTTATTTATTTGTTTAAATAAATTAAATGATGCTTTAGTCGTTCAGCTATTTAATTGTGCGTTTCATTGATCGTTCATTTTTTTCATCTACTCATTCACTCATTTATTCATTCACTCATTCATTCATTTATTCATTCACTCATTTATTCATTCACTCATTTATTCATTCACTCATTCACTCATTTATTCATTCATTCATTCGGACATTCATTCATCCATCCATTTAATTCTAATTGGAAATTAATTTATCAGACCATCAGGCGCAAATGCTATCAGGTAAAGAACAAATTAACACCATTCAATTTAAACACAATTTACCAATAATTTTTGGTAAATAATAATCATTTTTTTTGTAATTTTTGTGAAAAATTGTCTAGCGCGAAATTTTTCGTAACTTCTTTTTCTACTTTTCGCACCGTTTTTACCTTTAATTGAAAACACACATTGCATAATACTCGTTCTTAATTGTAGAAAAACATTCACATTATGTAATAAGTATGTATGTGTGTGTGTGTGTGTGCGTGTGTGTCTGTGTGTGTGTATGTATGTGTAGTAGTAGTAGTAGTTGTTGTTAGTGGTAGTAGTGGTAGTAGTAGTAGTAGTAGTAATAGTTGTAATAGCAGTAGTAGTAGTAATAGTAGTGGTTGTAGTAGTAGTAGTTGTTATTGTAGTAGTATTAGTAGTAGTAGTTAGAAGAAGTAGTAATAGTAGTATTTAAAAAAACGCTGTAACAAAACTCTGTCTTCAATTAAGGATTGCAAGTTATCAAAGAGAAAATTAAATAAACAATTAAATACAATATTTTTCCGGTTATCAGTGGCAACTTTTGCATCAAGTATCATATTTTGCGTGCGTGCGCGCGCGTGTGTGTGTTTGCGCGTGTGTGTGTGTGTGTGTGCGTGTGTGTGTATGTATCTTTTCAGCCATTGTTATCACGAAAACGCTGCATACTTTTTTGTTTATGGAATAACACATTTTTTTGAAAGTAGTTGAATTTACTTTATCTCTCTCTATCTTTCTTTTTCTCTCTTATTTCTTCGTTTCAGCCATTCCTTCTCTCCCTCTCCCTATCTCTCTCTTTATTTTATTTTTAATTTTCAATTATCTATTCGTAACATATTCGTTTAGTTCCATTAATTCACCAACCACCAATGTAATTAGATCTTCCATTCTGTGATGAAACAATTAATTAAGTCAATATTTCTTTCTTTTTTTCATTCATTCATTCAATTGTTTGTTCATTCATTCATTCATTCATTCATTCATTCATTCATTCATTCATTCATTCATTCATTCATTCATTCATTCGTTCATTCGTTCGTTCGTTAGCTTGTTGGTAAACCGTTTTTTTGTTTCTTTGCTTGCTTGTTCATTTGCTCATTCATTCATGCACTCATTCATTTATTCAATCATTCATTCACTCATTCATTCACTCACTCATTCACGCATGTGTACGTACATACATAAGCTCGAGTGACGCACTTTGCTCTGGTCTGCTTCTTCATCCTCATTCTTATTAGTTGTAGTAGTAGTAGAAATTATTATTATTATTTATTATTATTATTTTTATTATTATTTTTATTATTTTTATTTGATGTTGTTGTTTTGACCTGCGCACGAGTAAATAAATTAGCTTATTAAAAATAGCAAGCCATTCAACTACATCGTTTCTTCTGTTTTGATTACTGCTGCTACTGCTGCTACTATTACTGCTGCTACTGCTGCTACTACTGCTGCCACTAATATAATTATTAACTTAGCGAAATAATGTACGCGTCAAACACGTTGCATGTGGTGAGCCAGCCAGTCACAAAAGCCATCACCATCATGATAGAAAAGAATCATTAAGTTTGTCTCCGAAAATTCTAATTATTGCACAGAGTTGTGACAAAAAAAAGCTAACCATCCAAATTGAAAGTTCAAATTAGAAAAACTTCATCATCCCCATTAACAACAACAACAACGCGATGATGACGACTATGAAGAAGGTTCATTACAGCACCTTTCTAGTCATAATTGGTATCAGTCAAATGCTAAACATCGATCTAATCTCAGTGGCAGTTGCCTCCAATAGTGGTAGCGGTAGTGGTGATGGGGATAGTTTTACTTTGCACTTGCTACACACGAATGATGTTCACTCGAGGTTTGAACCATTTACAAGTAGGAACACGAAATGCAATCCGGAGGAGCTAGATAAGTTTGTAATGAATTGTTGAATGAATTCAATGAATGAATGAATGAATGAATGAATGAATGAACGAACGAACGAACGAATGAATGAATGAATGAATGAATGAATGGGTGAAAGAATTGGTAAATTTAACCCAGGCACCGATCTAGTTAACTAATTTTTTGCCATGTTTGCTCGTTTCAATCATTAATAATTTCATCGCCGGTTTTTTTATTTACTCTCTTCGTTTATTTCATCGTCGTCGTCATCACAATCTTCTTCGTCTTCATCACCATCATCATTGTAATCATCACCATCATCATCTTCTTCTTCACCATCATCATCTTCTTCTTCACCATCATCATCTTCTTCGTCACCATCATCATCTTCTTCTTCACCATCATCATCATCTTCTTCATCATCACATCATCATCATCATCGTAGTTGTTTCGGCGGAGTAGCGAGAAGAGCCGGCTTCATTAACATGATGAAAAAAGAACTGGGCGAGATTATGCTGCTTGACGCCGGCGACCAATTTCAAGGTGACGTCATGATGACGTCATTATTTTTATTATTGTTATTGTTGTTTTTGTTGTTGTTGTTCAGGTACTCCGTGGTTTTACTTCTACAAGGGTCATGATTCTAGTCACTTCTTAAACGAATTGAAATACCAGGCTATGGTGAGTGAGTGAGTGAGTGAATGAATGAGTTACGACGACGACGATGATGAATGAGAGTGGTGATGATGATCGTTATCAAGGCCTTAGGCAACCATGAGTTTGACAACGGTGTTGAAGGATTGAGAATGTTTCTCGGCAATGTTACTGTTCCAATCCTCTGTTCGAATCTTGATCTCACAACGGTAATTCACAACAAACAAAAATACAAACAAACAAACATACAAACACATACATACATACATACATACATACATACATACATACACGCATACATACACACATACATACATATACACACACATTTTTAGGCCCCAGATTTTATGAAAAAAGTGAACGAACGTATTGAGATTACCTACAAGAACCACAAATTCGACGTTGTTGGTTACATTACGGACACTGTCGTTGAACTGTCTAAAACAGGTATTTGCATGTTTAATGGTCTGCTTGTTTGTATGTGTGCATGTGTAATTGTATGTTTGTGTATGTGGGTATCTATGTGTAATTCCATGTTCACATCTGTGTTTGTATCTGTATCTAGTTCTGAGGAGTTGTTAGAAGCATCGCTGGCAGGCTTAACTAATATGTATTTCAAATGAAAGATGAGTGAGGATCCAGTAGTACAACACCAGGATTCCTTACTGGATGTTTGTCAGCAGAGAAGTGGTTAGCCAGGTAGTCCAAACCCGTGAAGTTGAATATCATGAGCGTATAGATGACAACTAAGATCGACTGCTAGAAACTTGATACCTGTCTGTCTGATAACAATCCCATCAGCTCGGTTCGGAATTTGATTTTAGGTGTGTAAAGAGCTCTTGATCTGTGATTGTTGTAATGACGTAAAAATCTTCCACAATTGTTTTGGTTTACCAGACCTTGAAATTATCAGCGATTGGTCATATATTGATTGCTTGAACACGTGTGTATATTAGTACGTATGTATGTGTTATTGTGTGCGCCCGTGTTTACTTGTACGTCTGTGTGTTTGTCATCGTCGTTATCATCACGCACGTTTTCCACATCATCATCACCACCACCATGGTAGAGGACCTGAAATTCTCAAACGAGCTTGAGAAGGTCAAGGAAGTAGTGACTGACCTCGTAAGGAAGGGCAGCAAGTTCATCATAGCCCTGGGTCACGCGGGCTACGAGGCCGATAAGAGGATGGCCAGGGAGATCCCTGATATCGACATCATCGTCGGAGGTCACAGCCACACGCTGCTCTATCACGGTTCGTCTGCTGGTCAATAAGTTTTAATGATATAAAAATTAGTTCCTTCGACTCAGAAAATTATGACGGTCAAAATAGTTTTAATTAAATTTAATTTTGAATTCATGTTTTTGTCTTTTTTAATTAGATTGTTTTAAAAATGTTAACCAACTTGGCTGCAACTCCTGGCAAGCCGTAATTATGTCATTTCTGAAATATAGAGCCAGCGAGTGGAGTGAAAGGTGTGGAAGGCGACTACCCGACGGTCGTGAGGCACGCGGATGGTAGGCGCACGTTGATCGTGCAAGCCGGGACAGCTGGCAAGTGGGTGGGAGTCCTGAATGTCGCATTCGATGAAGAGGGAAACGTCAAAAGTTGGAGTGGGAATCCCGTTCTCATGAATTTGAGTATCCCTGAAGGTGTGTGTGTGTGTTGATGTGTGTGTGTGTGAATCTTCATCACCCCCTCAACCACCTCCAGACCCGGCAATAGCAGCCCAGATAGAATATTTGAACGGCAACCTATCGTCCATGTTCAAGAAGGTGCTCGGCCGCACTGACGTCTTCCTCGATGCCAACGATAAGATCTGTCGGAGCCAGGAATGCAACATAGGTGGCTGGATTGACGCATGCATGAATGAGTGAATGAAAGAGTGAATGAATGAGTGAATGAATGAGTGAATGAATGAGTGAATGAATGAGTGAATGAGCGAATAAATAAGTAAATGAATGGACACTCAAATCTTGTCAGTTATTTAGGCAGATTGATCGAACAAACGGATAATTAAATGAATGGATAAGTAAATGAATGATCGGATAAATAATTTTTCACACACACGCACACACACACACACGCAGGTAACCTGTTCACTGACGCCATGGTGAGTTTTTTCAAAGAGCGTAATGCCAACGCAACCATCGCATTCATTAACGGTGGAGGCTTGCGCGGTAGTATGGAACGAGGTAGGTAAGCAACAACCGAAACAACCAAATCAATCAAACAACATACCAACCAGAGCAGTCAATCAATCAACCAACCAGAGCAGTCAATCAATCAATCAATCAACCAAAGCTGTCAATCAATCCTCTAACAAACCAACCAGAGCAATCAATCAATCAACCAACAAACCAACCAAAGCAATCAATCAATCAACCAACAAACCAACCAGAGCAGTCAATCAATCCTCCAACAAACCAACCAGAGCAGTCAATCAATCCTCCAACAAACCAGCCATAGCAATCAATCGAATTTATATAGCCTTATTGCTAAAATGCAACTACTCTCAAATCCAGGTTGTTGTAATAATAAAATCTTATCAGCACATCCCTAAACCCACGACTACAATTCAGGTGACATAACCTACACTGACGTCATTACGACGTTTCCCTTCACTGATGTCATAATGGTGGCCGAAACTTCCGGCAGGGCGCTGTTGGAGGCTCTACGTTATTCCATTTCTGATTTCAATCCTAACAAAGAAAAACACGGAAAATTTTTACAAGTTTCTGGTTGGTTGGTTGGTTGGCTGGTTAGTTGATTTGAGAATAGGCTGGTTGATTGGTTAACTATGTTATAAAATAATAAATATTTAACTGATTATTAATATTTTTTATTTTTCTTATATTTATTGATTAATTATTTCATTTCCCTTCAGGCTTGAAAGTCGTTTACAATGCTGAGAACGAAAACAACACGTTCGTCGTAAGCGCTAAGGTACGGTAGATTTGTCAAAATAATGATATTTTTATTTTTATTTATAACAATCAGTTATAATAATTCACAACATAATTATTATATTTATGGCCATAATTTTCCATAATTTATATTTATCTTCATAATTTTCTCACCGACAGGTCAGAAAAGGCTACGATAGTCCGGATTACGAAGACATTCGCCCGAATGCTACCTACCGCATTATTACTGGAAAATTTTTACTGGCAGGCGGGGACGGATACACCATGTTCAAAGGAAATGACACCAGGATCTTGGAATTTGGTAGCTGGAACTTCTTTTCAGTTTCGGTTTCGGTCAATTAATTTTACAACATGTAGTAGTTAAGACAAACAAAACCAAACAAACAAATTTCTCCCTTCGTAGACTCAAACGACCAGGAAGTCTTCCGCAGATACTTGGAGCTGCACAATCCAGTCAAACCAGTTATCGAAGGACGCATCACTATGATACTAAATCCTCAAGGTGATCCTGAAACTGATGACGACCCTAGTTATGTATACAATCATTCCAATACAGTTAACACAAGCCTAGGGCATGCGATGACTACCAGCGTCTTATTTTTTAATTTTGTTTTTAGGCTGTTGAGAGATTTTTAAGTTTGTTGTTTTTCGGCGGATTTTGTTTGTCTTATGTCTAAGTATTGGATTTTGTAACGATGTATTAGATGCATGGCGGGCTAATCATTTCTTTGTTTTTACGTTCTTTTTCCAGATATTTATAACAATTATAAAAAAAGCTAATGACAAAACGAATACTACATTAGTAATTTCTTTTATAACAAACGCTACTACTACTGCTGCTGCTGCTGCTACTACTACTACTATTATTACTACTACTATCACTACTACTACTACACCACTACTAATATTACTACTGCTATTACTACTAGCACCACACATAATATAACACCCAATTTATAGAAATTTGGAGAATTGGAATTTAAAAAATTTTCATGTTGATCGTTATTATTTTTTTCATTAAAAAAATTCTAACAACAGCTGATCTGCTCGCCTTGACTGAGTAACAATAGTTATAGAAATCCAAATCTGGGGCTTATTTCATTTTCATTTGGTTATGGCTGGTTATGTTTCATCATTCGGAGACAGTACAAGTTCCTCGAAACTTCAGTCATGTCATACTTTTTTCAAGCTACAATCTTTTTTTTTTCATCATCATTGGCTATATTCACGTGTGTCTGTTTTATATACATAAATATGTGTTTGTGATAAATATATATATTATATATATATATATATATATTTGCCAATTTTTCCTTAATCAACTTTTTTATAATACATTCAACAACTCGTGATTGGTTCAGCTTATAAACTTGATTGATTGATATAACAGACAGGGATCAATGTGCTTTCGAACCCGGTTTTACTGCGGCAACTGCAAGACCAAGATGGCCTTTAACCATTTAATATTTTATTTTTTTATAATTTTTTCGCTCACTCGAAAGACCGGGAAAGTTATGAGAAACAGCAAAAAGGTAAAAAGGGTAAATGGAATTACAATGGATTTAAATGGGTTAAAACATACGTTTGAACAAGACTATTAAGTTAATTAATTAATTAATTTATCAATTAATTTGAAGACGATTGTGTTTAAAAATGAAATTTACTTGAAACTTAATTATTTATTAATTATTTTGGTTGAAGTTTTTGATGATTACTCAAATCGTTAATTATAAAATTAGTTAATAGAATAATCAAAAATTTGAAAACGATTTAATTCAAAATTTAAATTAACATATATTTATTCACTATTTTTGGTTGAAGTTTGAAAAGAAAAATTAATCGTTTATTCAAAAAACCATTTGTATTTGTAAGTTGTTTGTTAGAAATTTTAATAAAACAAATTATCTTTCTGTCTACCTGTCTATTTTCTTGGTCAACGAGTATCTCATCCCTTCAACTTTCTGACACTCTCGAGAAACAGGGCCACATCCAGAGATCAGAGAATTGTTTGTCTCTTGCTGAACAAACCTCGCCTTGTAATCACCGTCTTTTATACCGAAAAATTGTGTTGGCTTGCCAGACAACTCACATATAAACATGTCACCATGTGGGTTATATCGACGAGCCAAGTAACATGCTAAGCCACTCGGAAGCCTTACGTGCCTCGAGCTCAACTGTTAACTATTTAAACTCGCCTGTATATATATATATAGAGAGAGAGAGAAAGAGAGAGAGAGATTGAGATTGATATAGTAGTGGCAGTTGCTACCTATATAAGCTCATGTTTTTGTTAACTAAAATAAAAGCTTTATAAATTTTCAAAAGATTTGTGTTCGCTTAAATTTTGTTGTGGTGTAGTTGAAGGAAGGTTTAGAAAAAGTTCTCTGCCACTGTTGTGTTACTGGTGGGTTCTTTATCATTTTTCAATTTCATTTTTCGTTTCGATTGTTCAAGTTTTGATCTCATAATTTAGTTGTTCGTTCGTTCGTTCATTCATTCGTTTGTTTGTTCGTTCATTTTTTGTTCGCTTGTTCATTTGTTCATCATTCATTCATCCATTAGTTCGTCAGTCCATTTATTCATTTTTTTATTCGTTTGATTATTCCCCCATCCAAACACATTGAAGGATGCTTTAGTTTGTTTGAGTGCGTGTTGGTTCGATCCTCACCCACTCATTTCACCATAAATCACCTTATTAGTGATAAAAATAGCGAGCCATTCCAATACACCGTTTTCATTGTTTTTATTACTACTAAAGCTACTAGTGTTGCTACAACTGCTGCTGTTGCTATTGCAGCTACTGCTCTTGCTGCTGCTACTTATACTACTACTGCTAGTATAATAATTGATGATTTTACGGTATAACGCAGGCGTCAGACACATTGCATGTGATGTGCTGGGGCCCCTTCAACCCATCACACAATCGTGGGTCGAAATATAATTCAGGGCCGGAACTAGCGTATTTGCCACCAGGGGAGGGGGGTGCAAAGTCCAGTGTGCAGCCTCCCACGATTTATTATGCTATTTCCGTCAGCTGTTGTTTAGATTCAGTTTTTTTAAATAATTACATACTAATTGAAATGTTTTAAAAATGGAAATATCAATGTACATGTTAACAACACATAGAAAAAAAACAATAATAATACGGTTATGCAGCATGAAAAAGTGCAAACTTTCAAAATCGACTAGCCCTGAAATTTGACCCCCCCTGACATTTGCCGCCCGGTTGGCTTGCCCCCTTTGCCCCCTAGTTCCTGGCCTGAATAACTTCATAATTTATTTCCTAATTTACGTGGCAAATAATTTTATTATTTCATTATATTAATTTGCATATTCTATTGTTTCATTATATTAATTTGCATATTCTATTATTTTATTATATTAATTAGCATATTTTATTATTCCATTATATTAATTCGCATATTTTATTATTTCATTATAATAATTTGCATATTTTATTATTCCATTATATTAATTTGCATATTGTTTTAGCGAAAAATCACGTTCTTGCATTTATTCATCATTTGCATAAACAAATTGACATCATCATCATCATCATCGTCATCATCATTATTTGCATAACTATCATCACCATCACCATCATGATAGAAAAGAATCACTAAGTTTGTTTTCGACAATTCTAATTATTGCACAGAGTTGCGACGAAAAAAACTAACTATCCAAATTCAAAATTCAAATTAGAAAAACTTCAACACCATCAGCCCCATCAACAACAACAACGACGACGAAGATGGTTCACTACAGCACCTTTCTAGTCATAATTAGTATCAGTCAAATGCTAAACATCGATCTAATCTCAGTGACAGTTGCCACCAATAGTAGTAGCGGTAGTGGTGGGGGGGATAGTTTTACTTTGCACTTGCTACACACGAATGATATCCACTCGAGATTTGAACCATTTACTAGAAGGAGCACGAAATGCAAACCGGGAGAGCCAGAAAAGTTTGTAGTGGATTGCTGAATGAATGGAATGGTGCATTCGTGATTCATAACCATCATCATCTTCTTCTTCATCATCACATCATCGTAGTTGTTTCGGCGGAGTAGCGAGAAGAGCCGGCTTCATTAACATGATGAAAAAAGAACTGGGCGAGATTATGCTGCTTGACGCCGGCGACCAATTTCAAGGTGACGTCATGATGACGTCATTATTTTTATTATTGTTATTGTTGTTTTTGTTGTTGTTGTTCAGGTACTCCGTGGTTTTACTTCTACAAGGGTCATGATTCTAGTCACTTCTTAAACAAATTGAAATACCAGGCTATGGTGAGTGAGTGAGTGAGTGAGTGAGTGAATGAATGAGTTACGACGACGACGATGATGAATGAGAGTGGTGATGATGATCGTTATCAAGGCCTTAGGCAACCATGAGTTTGACAACGGTGTTGAAGGATTGAGAATTTTTCTCGGCAATGTTACTGTTCCAATCCTCTGTTCGAATCTTGATCAGACAACGGTAATTCACACCTACATACATACATACAAACAAACAAACAAACACACATACAAACATACATATATACATACATACAAACAAACATATATACAAACATACAAAAAAAACATACATACATACAAACATACATACATCTCTCTCAATCTATTTATTAATTTTATGATTTAAACGTATTACTCAAGTTTGTTATTACATATTCCTATTAATCTTGGCCAAGGCGGTCCATATCTTAGTGATTTGGTTTACTAAGTGGATTGATAGATAATTTGGTTTAGTGAATTAGGATTTTGTTTCTGTTAATTGATTTTTTTTATTATTCGTTCTGTCAAATATGCGCTTCGTCAGGCTGATTACATCAAGTTTTCCTTTTCTTCATGCTCTTGCTTGCTATATCTTGATAGGGTGGCCCAACAAGTGAAAACATCGGGTCTCTCTGCTAATGTATTTTACAGAATAAAAAATTTTTGAATTGAATACATACATATATACACTGATACACACACACACATACATAAATAAATACACATACACACACACCCACATACATACATACACACACACAGACATATATATATATATATATATATATACACACACAAATTTAGACCCCAGATTTTATGAAAAAAGTGAAGGAACATGTTGAAATCACATACAAGAACCACAAATTTGATGTTGTCGGTTACATCACTGAGACAGTCGTTCAGCTCTCTAAAACGGGTAAATGCCTGTTTAATGGTCTGTTTGTTTGTATGTGTAATTGTATATAGTGTGTATATTAGTATGTATAAAGGTGTGACTGTGTGCATGTGTGTGTATTTGTGCGTCTGTGTGTTTTTCATCGTCGGTACCATCACGCACGTTCTCCACATCATCATCATCACCACCACCATGGTAGGGGACCTGAAATTCTCAAACGAGCTTGAGAAGGTCAAGGAAGTAGTGACTGACCTCGTAAGGAAGGGCAGCAAGTTCATCATAGCCCTGGGTCACGCGGGCTACGAGGCCGATAAGAGGATGCCCAGGGAGATCCCTGATATCGACATCATCGTCGGAGGTCACAGCCACACGCTGCTCTATCACGGTTCGTCTGCTGGTCAATAAGTTTTAATGATATAAAAATTAGTTCCTTCGACTCAGAAAATTATGACGGTCAAAATAGTTTTAATTAAATTTAATTTTGAATTCATGTTTTTGTCTTTTTTAATTAGATTGTTTTAAAAATGTTAACCAACTTGGCTGCAACTCCTGGCAAGCCGTAATTATGTCATTTCTGAAATATAGAGCCAGCGAGTGGAGTGAAAGGTGTGGAAGGCGACTACCCGACGGTCGTGAGGCACGCGGATGGTAGGCGCACGTTGATCGTGCAAGCCGGGACAGCTGGCAAGTGGGTGGGAGTCCTGAATGTCGCATTCGATGAAGAGGGAAACGTCAAAAGTTGGAGTGGGAATCCCGTTCTCATGAATTTGAGTATCCCTGAAGGTATGTTTAAGGTTAAAGGTTAAAGGTAACTCTCTTTCTCTCTCTCTCTCTCTCTTTCTTGAGCTTGCTTCAGACATTTTAACGACAAACACACACAGCGTATATGAATACACGTGAAAACCACGCATCAAACACATTGCATATGATAGGCATGGATCTCTTTGTATTCGAACCCAGTCACTGCAGCAGCAAGACCAGGCGCTTTTAACCTTTGAGCCATCACGCCGCCCACGATGTGTGAGTGTGAATCTTAGTATCCCTGAAAGTGTGTGTCTGTGTCTGTGCGTGTGTGTGTGTGTGTTGTGCGCGCGTGTGTGTGCGTGTTGTGCGTGTGTGTGTGTGCCTGTGTGTGTGTTGTGCGTGTGTGTGTGTGTGTGTCTGTGTGCGTGTTGTGCGTGTGTAAGAGTTTGGATGTGAATGTGAGTGTTTGTGTGTGGCGTGTTTCTTAGAATCAGTTTTGCTGTGATATTGATTCGTTTGTATTATTTTGTGTTAACAACCAGCTCCGTCTTTATTCGATTTTTATCCTTAGAAATTTTATCACCAACGTCATCCTCATCGTCGTCATTATCATCATCATCAGTATCATCATCAGCATCACCATCATCACCAGACCCGGAAATAGCGAAGTAGATAGAATACTTGAATAGCAACCTCTCCTTCATGTACACCAAGGTGCTTTGCCGCACTGACGTCTTCCTCGATGCCAATGACAAGATCTGCTGCCAGCAGGAATGCACTTTAGGTGGCTGAATTGAGTGAATGAATGAAAGAGTGAATGAATCGATAAAAAAATGAATAGATGCTCAAACCAAATCATAAACTAAATTGGATTGATTGAAGAAACGAATGATTAAATGATTGTTTAAATTTAAGAATGAATAGATAAATAAATTCTCTCACAAGCACACGTACACACACGCACAAACACACACTCACACACACACACACACACACACATGCAGGTAACTTGTTCACTGACGCCATGGTGAGTTTTTTCAAAGAACGAAACGCAAACGCAACCATCGCATTAACGAATGGTGGAGGCATTCGGAGCAGTATAGATCGAGGTACGTAAACAGAAATCACATTATGATGATAAGAACATATCAGCACATCCCTAAACCACGACAATAATTCAGGTGACATAAACTACAATGAAGTCATCTCGGCGTTTCCCTACGGTGACGTCATAATGGTGGCCGAAACTTCCGGCAGGACGCTTTACGAGGCTTTGCGTCATTCCATTTCTAATTTCAGTCCTAACAAAGAAAAACACGGAAAATTTTTACAAGTTTCTTGTTGGTTGGCTAGTTGGCTGGTTCGTTGGTTCGGTTGTTGTTGGATGGTTGGATGGTGAAGTAAGTTATCTAATACTAATAACTAAACTGATTATTAATATTTTTTATTTTTCTTATATTTATTGATTAATTATTTCATTTCCCTTCAGGCTTGAAAGTCGTTTACAATGCTGAGAACGAAAACAACACGTTCATCTACAGTGCTAGGGTACGGTAGATTTGTCAAAATAACTTGTATTTTAATTTCTGACAACTCATCATCAAAAGAGTCAGTTATAATAATTCACATAATGATTATTATATTTATGAACATAATTTTACATAGTTTATATTTATCTTCATAATTTTTTCGTTATTTTCTCACCGACAGGTCAGAAAAGGCTACGAGGGTTCGGAATACGAAAACATTCAACTGAATGCCACCTACTACCGCATTGTTAGTTTGAAATATTTACTGGCAGGCGGGGACGGATACACCATGTTCAAAGGAAATGACACCAGGATCTTGGAATTTGGTAGCTGGAACTTCTTTTCAGTTTTTGTTTCGGTTCCGGTCAATTATTATTTTACAACATGTAGTAGTACTATTAAATTATTGCTCAGTGCTGCCACTGCTGCTCTTTCTATCACTACAATTAGGATATTAAAAATACAGACAAACGAAACAAAACCAAACAAATAAATTTCTCCCTTCGTAGACTCAAACGACCAGGAAGTCTTCCGCAGATACTTGGAGCTGCACAATCCAGTCAATCCAGTCATCAAAGGGTTAACGGACTGTGATAACGGACCGAAAAGGTAATTATGAAGCTGATGACGACCTTGATTTTGTATACTATCATTCAAATACTGTTAACACACGCCTGCTGCACGCGATGACAATATTTTATTTTTTTGGCAATTTTTTTATCTGCTACTACTACTACTACTACTACGTCTACTACTACTACTACTACTACTACTACTACTACGTTACTATTACTACTGCAGCTACAAGTATTATCTAACAAACATCCAAATTATAGGAATTTAGTGAAGTAGAATTTTAAAAATTGAAAAAATTTTATGCTGACCATAATAATTTTCTAAATCAAAATTCAAATAAAAACTGCCCTACTTGCCCAGTTTAAGTAATATTATTTATAGATAACTTAAATCCTTGGCTTTTTTCATTTTCAATTGGTTATGGCTGGTTATGTTTCACCATTCGGAGACAGTACAAGTTCCTCCAAACTCAGTCATACATACTTTTTTCCAGATACAATTTTCTTTTTCATCATCATTGGCTTTATTCACGTGTGTGTAGCTGTGTGTGTGTGTGTGTGTGTGTGTGTGTGTGTAAATGATGTGCATATATGTGTGTGTTGTGTGTGTGTGTGTGTGTACGTACATATGTATGTGTGATATGTTTGTCCGTGGGGTTGTAGATACCTTTTATTTGCCTTACCTTTCAGTTCATCTCGCAAACAGCATGTCAAATGATACTTCGGTCTATATAATAAATATTATCTTATTAATATTATAATTATTATTTATTTATTAAGTTATAATTAATATTCACTATAAATTCGGGTCGGTGTTTGCCTACCAATTATCGTTATTAAAAGGTCAAAGGTCATTTTCTCTTTGGCACTTGCTCCAGAGATGCCTATCGCTGCAAACAGACACAGCGTATGTTTATGAGTGCGCTTGGAGACCCAAGCTCGTCACACATACACTGCATATGGTAGGCGGAGATCACTGTGCGTTCTAACCCGGTGTCACTGCGACAACTGCAAGACCAAGATAGTCTTTAAACATTTAATATTTTACATTTTCATAATTTTTTTGCCAACTTAGAAAACCCGGAAGTTGAGAAAAGGCGAAAAGGTGGAGGCGAAATGGATTAATAATGAATTTGAGTGGGTTAAAACATACGTTTGGTTAAAATTATTAAGTTAATTAATTAATTATTTATCTACTCAATTAGATGATTTATTGAATTGTTTATTAAAAAATTAATTAATTAATTAATTAATTAATCATAAGTTTGAAGACAATTTTGTTGAAAATTAAAATTAACGTTTATTTATTTATTAATTAATTATATCGCATGAGGTTGAAAATAAAACTAATAGTTTATTCAATTGCATAACTGCGTGTTGTGTGTTAGATTTATTTTAATAAAAAAAATGTATCTATCTGTCTATCTGTCTGTGCTATTTAATCATTTCATTGATTGATCGGTTTATCTCTGTCTGTATGTCTCTTTGTCCGTCTGGTGTTTATCTATCTTACATATCTATATGTATATTTTTCGGATCAAATATGTGCTCATCATTCATATGTTTAAGTGTAGATACATATATGTATGTTTGTGTGTGTGTATGTATGTGTGTATGTATGTATGTATATATGTATGTATGTACGTATGTATGTCTGTACGTACGTACTTCATATTGTTTGGAATGTTTTAATGATCTCATTCTAGACCCTCTTGTCAATATTATCATCATTATCGTCACCATCATCATCGTCGTTATCATCGTCATCAACAGCCCTATTAGTAATAGTAGCAGCAGCAGCAGCAGCAGCAGCAGCAGCAGCAGTAGTAGTAGTGGTTGTAATGGAACTAATAATTTTTTAGTTGTCTGTTGTCATTTCATTTGGTGGCGTGTGACACCCACAAAGTATGGCACTCTCACGACGAAATTAATATAAATGAGTGAATGAATGAATACATGAATGAGTGGGTGAGTGAATGAATGATTGAATGAATGAATGAATAAATCAATGAATGAATGGATAGATGAATAAATAAATAAAAGAATGAATGAGTGAATATAGGAACAGTGGATGAGTAGACGAAAGAGCAAATGAAAGAATGAAAAGATGCGCGCGTTGGAGAACAATAGATGGAATAACTGATTGATTGACTAAATGACTGAATGAAAAGGCAAATAAATGAACGAAAGAAAGAAAAAATAAATGAATGAATGAATGATAGACGAGCGAGCGAACGAACGAACGAATGAATGAATGAATGAACAAATGATTGAATGTATGAATGAAAGTCAGAGCGCAATGTAAAGAATGTCATTCATCCATTATCTAGAAGTCCTTTGTATATTATAAAAATATCAGAAGCAAAAAACAACAGTAACAACCATTTAAAAATAACAATAATAATAATAATAACATAATAATAACAATAATAACAATAGTTATAATTATAATAATAATAACGACTTGAAAATAATTCCGAAGGTAGATAGAGTGAAAGTGAAATTTACAGAATGAATGAATGATAACGCCAGCAGCGCGTACTACATTTAACAAAATAATAACAACAACAATAATAACAACAACAATAATAACAACAACAATAATAACAACAACAACAATAATAATAACAATGATAATACTAATAATAATCAACCCGGCAATAATAATCATCAAACCATTGATTCCATCGATTGGCTCCCTCTCTGCGACTTGCACACTGCAAAAAACATTGGCGTTAATTTTCGCCACTAGTATAATAATAACAATAATAATAATAATAATAATTATTATAATTATAATAATAACATTTATAATAATAATAATGATAGTATTGGTAAAAACCGCAGTCTTTTTAGTGGTAACTGTGACATTGTATCTGTATAAGATTTGTGATGGCACCAGTAGTAGCAGTAAAAGTAGTAGTAGTGGTAGTAATAGTAGTAGTAGTAGCGGTAGTTGAGTAGTAGTAGTAGTAGTAGTAGTAGTAGTAGCAACTGCAGCAGCTGCAGCAGCAGTTGTACCATGAAAAAACTCCTTGAAAATATTCGCCGTTAAATAGCTCTGGAAGGATAATTTGGAATGGTAATGGAAATAATAACAATAATAACAGTACTTAATTATATATCTATGTGTTAAAAACATTATTTATCTATGCGTAAACATAAACAAACAGATCAAAGTGTCACATAGAACAATTTAATGGAAAAATAAACGAAAAATAAGAGCGATAATTGGAGCGATGGCCAATATTATTATTATTATTATTGTTGTTGTTGTTGTTGTTGTTATTATTATTATTTTATTATTGTTTTTGTTGTTATTATTGTTATTTCTATTTAATATAATAAAATAATTTCGAGAATAATTCTTACGAAAGCCAATATGCGACAAACAAGCGACCAAATTATGTTAGGCTTACATTATGCCAGTGTGTTTGTGTACGTGTTATTGTTTGTATGTGTTTGTATGTGTTTGTAAGTGTGTTTGTTTGTCTATGTACATGCACTTGTGTATTTGTGTTTTTATGAATGGTAATATGTTTAAGTGTGTATCGATTTGTTGGTGAATGTTTAAGGAGATTTGTATGTTTGTTTAACGTTCAATTTGTATATGTTTGTATATATGTGTTTTTGTATGTATTTATGTTTGTATGTGTTCATCTATGTTTGTGTGCCTGAAGAGTTTAATCAATTTGTTATGTTTCTGGATGAGTCTCTTTGTAATTGGTTTAAAAACACATCATAACGTGACACTGGAGTTGTATGTCTGCATGTATGTTTGTATGTTTGTTTGTGTATAAGTTTGTAAGTATGTATGTTTGTATGTGTGTGTGTTTGTCGGTGTGTATGTGCTGTGTGTGCGTGTTGTGTGTGTGAATGTAGTGTTGCATGTGCTGCATACATGCATCAAATATTCATTCATAAATTATCAATGTACATTATTCATATCGTTTGTCACAAAGTTGTGGCTTGTCATCATTACCATCATCATCAAAGTGTACTTTTCCATCATTATCATTGTCATCATAATCATCATCATCATCATCTCTATAACCTTCACCTTCAACAACAGCACAAACATCACACGGTTGATTTATATTTACTTTTTCTGTATAACATTTCGTCATCTTCATCGTCATCTTCATCGTCATCTTCATCGTCATCTTCATCGTCATCTTCTCCTTCATCGTCACTAGTCAATAGACCGATTTTTTTAGCGAACTCTTTCAAATTGCTCCGAATCTGCTCCAGCATGAGGTCGAAGCACATGGCGATAAGGGCCAGCCCGACGAAGAGGTACAGAGCGCACAGCACCAACTTCGCCTGAGAATTCCATTGGTCAGAGCTTGTTCCTGGAACGTAATCCCCAAAACCTATGGTTGATAGGGTGATGAAACAAAAATAGCAGCCAATCAGATAACTCCAATTTTTCTCCCACAAGCTGAACAGCGTAGCACCGAGGGCAATGTAGATGGTAATTATCAGCAGGCTGATGTAGATGGGAACCTTCACTTGTTTGATGTCACTCGTGAAGAAGATTAAGTCGAACCTCTTCCGCCAATCATCTACGTCGTGATTTGATGACGTCACGTGGTCCTGGGGGCTGTGATGTTTTTTCCGTCTCTTCTTAGAGATAGGTGAAGTTTGCGGCCGAAGTTTGCTATGAAGCGTTGTTTGTTTGTTGTATTTTTTCAAGGTGCTGATGAAATGGTGCGTTGTGGTCGATGTGGTAGCGGTCGTCGCTTTTGAAGTCGCAGTGAGAGTTGGATGTGAAGAGTTGATAGCGTTCCACTTTCTT
The DNA here is from genome assembly GCF_000326865.2 of Helobdella robusta. Taxonomy (NCBI): domain Eukaryota; kingdom Metazoa; phylum Annelida; class Clitellata; order Rhynchobdellida; family Glossiphoniidae; genus Helobdella; species Helobdella robusta. Next base: position 3,655,301 of record NW_008703893.1, read on the forward strand.
TTCAGTTCCCTTCTAGGCCAGAACAATGAGGATGGAAGTTTTCGCTTTCCTTCTTTCTTGATGGCCTGCTGAATGTCCAGTGATTGAGTTAGTTTGTCGTCCTCCATGCTGGTGTTGATGACGTCGTCTGTCTGTTTGTCTGCTTGTTGCAGTTGCTGTTGCTGTTGAAGCTGCTGTTGAAGCTGCAACTTTCGCAGGCCTAACACGGGGTGGGATATCGAAAGTTCATCTGATCGTTCTTCATCCACATCGATTGCTAAGTGATGTTGGATGATTTGTTGTTCTTGACTTGCATGTTGTTGTTGTTGTTGTTGTTTTTGTTGTTGTTGTTGTTGTTGTAGTTGATGATCAGTCTCCAGTTGATAAGTTTGATCGTCGGATCTGCTCAGCGGTTCAACGACGACAACAACATCGCCGTGGAAACTTTCATCCTGCCGTTTCCACTTCTTCTTCTTCTTAACTGAAAATTTATTTTTACTCTTCTTCTCAGGCGGGACTAACGTAGCTGCAACAGTTCGACTCATAAGTAACAACTCCCTAGTTGCAGATTTTTTTCGTCCCCTCTGGGTTCGTGCCTTTTTAACCGGCCGTTCCTCAGCGAAGCCCCCGCAGTAGGGCGGGCAGCAGAGGCAGCACAGTCGACAGCAGACATTTCGATACGTGAACCTGAAAGCTGTCGCCATGAAGCTGCCGAGGTTGGTGATGGTGAAAAGAGTCAGTGGGATTCCAAGTATGGCGTACAACATGGTGACAATTCGACCCCAGTCTGTTTTCGGGGCGATGTGTCCGTACCCTATACGTGCGTGTGTGTGTGTGTGTGTGAGTGAGTGTGCGTGCGTGTGTGCGTGTGTGTGTATTTGTTTAATTGTTTGCTCTCTGGTTAGATATGTGTGCAAACATGCCTCACAAAAGAAGTGGCAAGTGCGTTCTGAGGTTAATACAATGATGGCAAACGTCTTTGATGATTTGACGGAGAATTCCAATCATGAAAATAATAATAAAATGATAAGAATAATGATGAAGACGACGATGATGACGAAATGATGATAACTGACCAATAGTGGTGATGACAGTGATAGAATAAAGTAAGGCTCCCGCGAATGTCCATTGCAATTCCTGTCCACCGCCACCACCACCGCCACCACCACCACCACCATCATCATCGTCATCATCATCAACAACAGCACTACTAGAGCTAGTAGTGATGTTGTTGGTACTATTAAGGGGTCGTTTTTTGTGGCTTTTTATGACATCGTCGTCGTCGTCATCTTTTCCGTCCCAGCCTTTAGTTTTAATTGATTGGTATATTTCCATTGTGTAGTTCTCTAGAAGTTCGTCCGCAAATCTGTGCGTGTGTGTTTGTGTGCGTGCGTGTGTGTGTGCGTGCGTGTGTGTGTGTGTTTAAGCATTAAATAAATATTTTTTGCGCTTGGCAATATTGACGAATACGTGCGTCACACGTTTCTTGTATACATAGAATGCATTTCATAAGCGTTTCAGTAGTAGAAGAAGCAGCAGCAGTAGCAGCAGAACTAGTGGTATCAGAAGTAGCAGCAAAAATTAAAGTAGTAGTAGTCGCAGTAGAATTAGCAGCGGCAGTGGTAGTCGTAATAGAAGTAATCATACTTGCTCCACTTGGCAGGGTGTAACGTGTTCAATTCCAGTGTGACGTTCCACAGATATTCGACCCTTGACCTTCTCAACTGGGTCATCTCCCTATTCACCCTACGTTCGTTTGGGGCCTCCAGGGCTTGAAAAATAAACCCACCAAGAATTATGTAAACTACTAGCAAGAAAAATAGGCCGATTGTGGAGAAAATGAAAGCCAGGAAAGCTTTTAGGCATGAGTATAACTTTTGAGTCTTTGTCTTCGCCCGTTTTTCAGTTAAAAATGGCGGTTTTAATGATGGGGAGGGTTTAATTTGGCGAGATGGTGATGTTTTTTGTGAGGGTGACTGAGTTGGGAATGTGTTTGTGATTGTTGAAATGGTGTGTGTGTGCGTCTCAATTACTACAATGTTGTCGTAGGCGGTTCTGTTGTTGTTGTTGTTGTTGATGTTGTTGTTGATGTTGTTGCTGTTGTTGTTGCTGTTGTTGTTGATGTTTTTGTTGATGTTGTTGTTGTTGTTAATGTTGTTGTTTGTGGTGGTGCAGCTCTCAACATTTTTTTTCTCTTTCTTCCATATTATAATATTTTGATCTGATCTAGTTTTAGCATCTGATGTTGAGCTTTTAGAACAAACTGTACCATCACCACTACTACTGCCACCACCATTAGCAGCAGCAGCAGCATCAGAAGCCGCCACTGCAACGGCACCAATATCATAACCAGCACCATTAACAACAGATGGGTTGTTGCATTCGTTATCTTCGTATTCATGGAAACTATTTTCGTTATTGTTGTGGTCGTTGTGGCAACTACTGTTGTTGTTGTTGTTGCTGATGCTGGTGACGTCATAGTAACAATCGTAAGCGGAAGTGAGTCCCTCAGTCACGTGATCCTTGTAGAGATGGTCGGACAGTCTGCTACTAGATATTGTAGACACTCCTGGAAAAATGATGATGCAGATGGTATTGATGATGATGACGATGATGATGACGATGATGATGATATTGAAGATGATGTTACTAAGAATAACTCACGTCTTGTTAAGTATCTTTGGCTCGTTCCGTTGAAATAATCCAAACCAACATTATCGTCGTCATCATTGTGGTCCATTGTGGCTATTGTCGTTGTGGTCGTATGCGATGACGTCATCCCGGATGGCAGTGACGTCAGAAAAAGTGATGGGGAATTAGGGATGTCATTGTTATGACAAAATACCGACGAATCGGTTAGTATGTACGAATATTCACCAGCTTGTTTGTTACGGTTGTTGTTTAAATTATTGTTGTTAGATTTTAAGCAAATAGCTGCTTCGGATAAATTAGACGAAGCCATATATTACTATTATTATAGCTATTATTATTTATATTATTATTAATTATTATTATTTTAATTTTTATTATTTACAACATTATTATTATTTATTATTATTTAAACCATAATAAAGCAGGTATCGAAATGACGATGTTGACTTTGTTGGGTTTGTCTATTTGTAAATCCATCTATTATCCATTAAATGAATGTATGTGTGTTTGTATGAGGGTATATATACATATGCATGTTTGTGTGTATGTATGTGCAAGTGTGTGTGTGTGTTTTTGTGTGTGTAAAGTGTGTGTGTGTGTTCGTGTGTGGGTGTGTAAATATCCATTTTTATGACATTTTAGCAGCAGCATGATTAACAACAACAACAACAACAATAACATTATAAACACACATACCTACACACACACACACACACACACACACACACACACACACACACACACACACACAAACATAACCACATACATAAATAAATAAAAACTCACGTTTAAACATATTTCTGGGTCCCTCCATACCTACTTTTGACAAAATAACTTCCAGCTATTTATATATACCGCCGATCCTCTCTCTACTTCCTCTCTCTTGAATTGTTGTACATACAAATACATACATACATACATACAAATACATACATGGATACATGCATACATACATACATACATACATACATACGCACATATGTACAACATTAATAATAATGCAAGGTTGATGGTGTGTGAAATGGAAAATGTATATTACGATACTACTGAGAATAATAATAATACATATATACACACAAACACACACACACACACAAACATGTACACATACAAACATTCACACATACATACATACACATCCTTATTGAATAGTTATTGCATTTGATAGCGTTTGTTATGTGTGTGTGTGTGTGTGTGTGTGTGTGTGTGTGTGTGATTGTTTGTGTATGTGTTGTGTGTGTATGTAAGTGTATGAATTGTCTATCATGAAAAGGACTTTGTATAATTGGGCATGTCTTATGAAATGTGTTTGGCTAGGCAGATGTTCACGAATGGATTTTTATTGTCTGGTGTGGTTGTTGGTGTGTGGTACGATATAGGCCAAATTGCTTCTACCTGACTCACAATTCATTCATTCAATTGTTTATTTTAAAATAAAATTGAAGAAAAGGAAATAATTTTTATTTGAAAAAACAGCTGCTAACAAACAAGAACTTGCACTGGTTAAGAATAAAGAACTGCATCGTCAATAAGAAAGTCATCATCATCGTCCTCATCATCATCATCATCGTCCTCATCATCATCATCATCATCGTCCTCATCATCATCATCATCGTGTCAAGCACACGTTGCATGTGATTCGCGGGGATCTCTTTGCAATCGAACCCAGCCAGTACGACATCGGTGTCAAGCACCTTAACTATTAGACCATCAAACAAATATATACTATATATATATATATAAATAATGCTATATATTTCATTATATCATATCATGTTACACATTTGTATTATGAGTTGCAAACAATTGTGTTATATAGTTATGTGTATATATGTATATGTGACTATACGTGTATATGTATATATTTTTCATGTGTTATCATCATCAACATCATTATTGTTGGAATCACCAGTTCTGTTATCAGCATGGGATTTAAGGCTACTATCAACGTTATCGTCGTCGTTAACTTCATCTTCCTGTAGCTGAAGCGAGTCTTGATGTTCTAGCTGCTGGGGCAGCTGCTGTTTCAGCTGCTGTGGCAGCTGTGGTAGCTGCTGCTGCTTCTTGATCTCGGACATTCGCGATATGACTGAGTTAACGTACGTGAAGACGCACCTCCAATCAGGCTGGCTTGTGGTCAGCATGTCCTCTACGTCCAACAATGGAGCTATTCCTGCTTTGTCTCTGATGACGATGACGACGATGATGATGACGATGATGATGACGATGATGATGGTAAAACTTACTCTAAAACATCAAAAGCCAATTTGAAGTTGAAACGACGATTCTGATTGGTCAGTTGATCGTAGTCAAATTCAGACGGAAAGAAACTATTGGCTAGAGCACAGAAGGCCAAACCATCACTCCAACTTGCTGAAAAGTCCTCTATGTTTATGTTCTAGATAGATAGATAGAAAGAAAGAAAGAATGAAAAATGAATGAATGAACGAATGAATGAACGAATGAATGAACGAATGAATGAACGAATGAATGAATGAACAATTAAACGAACGCACGAACAAACGAAACTTACATAAAATCGAGAAAACCTTCAAATGAATGAACGAACCAATTAGTGAAAGAAAGAGCGTATGAATGAATGTATAAATAAATGAATGAATGCATGAATAAATGAATGAATGTATGGATGAATGAACCTCATATCCAGATAATCTGTTCTTGCACCAATTCAATGTCTGTTCTTTGATGTTGTTTGGATTGGACGGACTAATTCGTTTCAACTTGTCCAAAATATCCTTAGATCCACTGGGAATGGATGAATAGATGAATGGATGAATGAATGGATGAATGAATGGATGAATGAATGAATGAATTAATTAATTAACAATGTCTATAACTATAATAACTTGTTGTTTCTCAAGAGGACTTCTTTATCAATCTGTTTGAAATGACGCAGAGCTTGTCTGGCTGTCGGTATATTGTTGCTTCCACCTAGAATAATTTAATTATTATTATTATTATAACAATAATAATAATAATTATTATTATTACTATTAGTAGTAGTAGTAGTAGTAGTAGTAGTAGTAGTAGTAGTAGTAGTAGTAGTAGTAGTAGTAGTGGTAGTAGTGGTAGTAGTAGTATTATAACAACAATAATAATTATTATTGTTAATATTAGTAGTAGTAGTAGTAATTGATCATCATCATCACCACCACCAATGACGTCATCATCACCGTTTGACATACTTTTTCTAGCGCTTAACCCAGAAACAACCGACGATGACGCGGTCGCTGCAACACTTTTCAACACGACAGGCGGGATTTTGAATGAATTATCGTTGTTTTGTTGTTGTTGTTGTTGTTTAGATGATGATGATGATGACGATGACGACGATGATGATTGTAGTCTCGGTGACGGTGATGATGACGATGATGCTGGTTTGAGATTCGCTTGACTTAATACGTTTTGCTTGTTATCTTGATTCGGGGGAAGAAAATTATTTAATTTATTGGGTCGTATTTGCTTGGCATTCATTCATTCATCCATCCATCCGTCCATCCGTCTGTCCATCCATCCATCCGTCCATCCATCCATCCATCCATCCAATCATCCATCCATCCATCCAACCATCCATCCATTCATTTGTTCGTTGATTCAATTAAAAAATAAAATAATAATTATTACTACGAAAAATTATTTAATTATAGTCATAATTAACCAGAGAGAGGAGTCGTGGCGTTGTCGGCGCTGAAAATATTCACGGAAATTTTTCTCAAATTAGTAACAGTCTCTTTGAAATCAATTTTAATACTACTACTACTACCACCACCACTACGACTATTACTACTATTACTATTATTTTTGCTACTATTACTATTACTTTTGCCACTACTACTATTACAACTATTACTAATACTGCTGCTGCCAATACTGTCGCATATTAATTTGGTATTAACGTTCTCGCTAATGCTTGGAGTAGTAATTTTGTTGTTGTTGTTGATGTTGTTGTTTTTTGTTGTTGTTGTTGTTTGTTGCGGCACAAAATGTTTGGGCTGCGGTAGGTAACGTTGTGGCTGCTTGTTGTTTGTTGTTGTTGGTTCATTATTTTCTTGTTTATCTGTGTTGTTGTTGTTGTTGATGATGTTGTTGTTGTTGTTGTTGATGATGATGTTGTTGTTGTTGATGATGATGATGATGTTGTTTTTGTTGTTGATGATGATGATAAAAAAAGTGATGATGATTATGTTGTTGTTGTTGATGTTGTTGTTGTTGGTGATGATGTTGTTGTTGATGATGATGATGTTGTTGATGATAATGATGATGTTGTTGTTGATGATGATGATGATAAAAACAAGTGATGATGATGATAACCTTTTTTGAGTTTTCTTATCTTCAATCTGACCAACCTCCTGAACTCCAAATCATCCGAGTTGTCCAGCTGAAAATAACAATAATAATAATCATCATCATCGTCATCGTCATCATTGTCGTCGTCATCATCATCATTACCATCGTCTGCAGTTTCTCCATATCATCACACTGATCCAAGACTTCTGTTTCCATGTTGATGGAATCTGTTTTTGTAATATTATTATTTGTAGTAGTAGTAGTAGTAGTAGTAGTAGTAGTAGTAGTAGTAGTAGTAGTAGTAGTAGTAGTAGTAGTCACCATTAATAATAATAATTATAATTATTATTATTATAATAAATATATAATAGGAAGAACAAAAAAAATCAAAAAGAGAGGCAGAGGTGCATCGTTAAAATGCCTTGGATAAAATTAATTGCCAACATCCTATATTACAAAGATGATGATAAAGACGACGACGATGATGATGACAACAATGATGATGATGAAAATGCATGTATAACATGTGCCTGAGACAATAAGAGAAATACATATATACGTACAACATACATACGTACATTCATACATACATATATACATTCATACAAATACATACATTCATACATACAAATACATACATACATACAAACACATACAATTTAAATTGATACACAGATACCCCAACAGCTGTGCAAGTGAATCAAATACTTAGCATACTTCTATCAATTAAGTACAATACATTGAAATATAAATAAAATCGATTATTTTAAATTGTTGAATACTCTATAAATGAATGAAAAAATGAGCGAATGAATGAACGAACGAATGAATGAATGATGAATCAATCGATAATTAATGAATAATATTACTTTTTTGCCTTTATGTAGATTGAAAAATGCTTTTGCTTCTTATTTAAATATAGTAAGTAAAACGTCAGAATAAGTAGGTATTATATCGTAAATAATATTACTATATTATAATTGTGAACTATAATTATAATAATTAGTTAATTAATTTATATTTGTTATTATATTTAAATAATTTCAAAAAATCCTCATTAACACCAATGAAGCCAAGTCACCACCGCTTAAAATCAAGTTTTAAATTTAAATTTTGTATCCGCTTTTACATGTAAAGCCGTCACAGTAACCATTGTATTAATATATATATATATATATATATATATATATATATATATATATATATATACGTGTGTGTGTGTGAGTGTGTGTCTGTGAGTGTGTGTGTGTGTGTGCGTAATTATGTGTATTAGCATTAGAGTTAATATGTCATTCATTCATTGATAGCTGTTTAGAATAATTATACATATATATATATATATATATATATATATATATATATATATATATATATATATATATATATATATATATATATATATATATATATATATAATCATTTTTATACAATACATTTATACAATACATGCAGATATATGTGTATGATTCATTCATGTATTGTATATAATCTATGTATAATGTTTTATTCCTGTAAAATGTGAGTAAAAAGCGAATTTTTGGCATTTTTTAGAAGAAACATATTAGATTGTTAATGTATATAGAGGTTTAAAATAAAAAATTGCACATGATACTATTGTTTGGTGTTTTTTAAATAAAAAGTGCTAAAATTTTTTACAGAAAAAAGTTATGCGTCACAGCAATTTTTTTCTTATAGATTACCAAAACGCACCCTTCACTAATTTACTTCAATTCCGGGTGGGTGTTTAAGAAATTAGGAAGTTAATTTAATTTTAGTTGTTAGTTTCACCTGGAAACGTAATTAATCTCGAAATTAGTGATCCGGATCGTTCTAGAATTTATTTAGAATTTTAAATAATTTCTAACACCTGAAAGCAAACGATCATGGCTAATCGTCTTCCTGCTGTTGTTATTGATAACGGAACCGGGTAAACTTGTATTTCTCTACTCACCTATTTCTCATTCTAATGCGTTTAATTAATTTTATTCATTACTTTTATTTTAACACTGCTTCTAGTAATAGCTTAATGCTGTCGCTTATTCAATTGCATTGTAAGAGGACTCATGATGTTTTAATTTTCATGATAGCTACTCTAAATTGGGATATGCCGGAAATACGGAGCCTCAGTTCATAATTCCGTCGTGCATTGCGATTAAAGAGACGGCCAAAGTTGGAGACCAGGCTAGTCGTCGACTAGGGAAAGGTGTGGAAGATCTGGACTTCTACATTGGAGATGAGGCTATGGAAGCAACTAATTATGCTACAAAAGTTAGTTTAAATTTCAATCCACTTTTATATGTTTTCTCAGTTTTTGTGACACAAATATTTTATAAATGTTATTATAATTCTTTAAAATCAGTGGCCAATTAGGCATGGAATAGTTGAAGATTGGGATCTGATGGAGAGATTCATGGAGCAGGCTATTTTTAAATATTTAAAAGCAGAACCCGAAGATCATTACTTCCTGCTGGTTATTTTTCACTAATTAATTAGTTAACTATGTGAACACTTAATAAATATTCTTGTGCATCTAAAAGACCGAGCCCCCGCTGAATACTCCTGAGAATCGAGAGTACACAGCCGAAATAATGTTTGAATCATTCAATGTCCCTGGATTATATATAGCCGTACAGGTTTGCAAGATGGCTTTTCCTTTAGCTTATGTTTTCTAAATTAATTTTCTCAAATTCTCTTTAAATTTTTTTTGTTTTTGATTTATCATACCTGTTGACTTCCAAATCATCAGGCTGTGTTAGCTCTCTCGGCATCGTGGACTTCGAAGTTGTCATCTGAACGTACTCTGACTGGAACGGTAATTGATTCTGGAGATGGTGTCACTCACGTCATTCCAGTTGTTAGTAACATTTTTTTGTTTTCCTGAGTTTATATTTTTGCTCTCCAAAATGTTTATTTGATTTCCTCTGGTCAACTTTTACGCATCTGCCACCACCCAAGGCTGAGGGCTACGTGATTGGCAGCTGCATCAAGCACATACCCATTGCTGGCAGGGATATAACATTTTTCATACAACAGCTGCTCAGGTCCTCATAATTATTACATTCCTAATTATTTATTTATTATTATGACTATAATTAAATTTATTATAACTATTGAATATAGAGAGAGGGAGAGTAACATTCCACCAGAACAATCTATGGAGACAGCGAAAGCCATCAAGGTATGTATGTATGTTTGGATGGATTTATCATTCATTCATCATGATATTATTAATTAGTATAGTAACCTTAAACTCCTGTTAATGTTATTCCCCCCTCAAGGAAAGATTTTCCTATGTATGTCCTGACATTGTGAAAGAATTTGCCAAGTATGACAGTGAGATGAGCAAATGGATCAAGCAGTATGATGGGGTCAACTCGATCACCAAGCAACCTTTCTCAGTTGAAGTCGGCTACGAGAGATTCCTCGGCCCTGAAGTTTTTTTTCACCCTGAGGTTAGGGATTGGGGAGTGTTGGTTGTCTTGTTAACGATTGCAAGAGAAGTTGTCGTTTTTATTCATTGTCATTGTTGGTGTCTGTGTTTGTTAGTGATTTAACGTGTGTTCTAATTTTATTTTAGTTTGAAAATTTGTCATTCTTTTCCTACTTTGCAGTTCACTAACCCCGACTTCACAGTTCCTATTTCTGAAACGGTTGATGAGGTCATCCAGAATTGCCCAATAGATGTCAGGAGATCTCTCTACAAGGTTCTAACAAACAAGAAACATCTACTCAAATTTTGTTCACTTAATTTTCGAAATTTTCCAGAATTCATTCTCACAAATCATTATTCATATCCATTGACTGTAGAATGTAGTGCTGTCGGGTGGGTCCACCATGTTTAAAGATTTTGGTCGCAGACTGCAGAGAGATCTCAAAAGGATAGTCGAGAACAGGCTGAAGATCAGCGAGGAACTCAGCGGAGGCACCTTAAAGGCAAGGGGTCGTTTGCATAAAATTTTTAATTTGAATATACATTACGTTAATTTGTTACCAATTATTTAACTATGCGGTGGTAACTCATCTGACAGCCTAAGCCAATTGAGATTCAAGTGATAACACACAACATGCAGAGATATGCCGTCTGGTTTGGTGGAAGTATGTTGGCCTCCACTGTTAGTTGATGCAATTTTGTGTACTTTTTTGTAAAAAAAAATTGTAAATAATAAATAAATAATTTAAAATTGTTGAATACTCTATAAAACTCACCAATCGCCAGCCTGAGTTCTACAGGGTTTGCCACACGAAAGCTGACTATGACGAATACGGTCCATCCATTTGTAGGCACAACCCTGTTTTTGGGGCTATGTCCTAATCTGGCCTGCCTGCCTGCCTAACTCAATGTATGTACTTAGATTCCCAAGACCCACTACTTCTACCGCCATTTATAATTATATTATCATTAATTATTATAAATATGTCATGTAAAATTTGTTATTTGCTAGTATATAAAATTGTATACATGTGCGTGTGTGTGTGCGTGTTTATAATTAATAATTACAAGAGGCCTGATGAGGATTTTGTTTTGAAATCATTATCTTTATTAATTATTTATTGTTATTTTTTATTATAATTAAAGAAATAACTTTCAAATAAGCTTGATGTTTATATTCTGTGTGCACAAGGTGGCTTTTATGCACACACAGTAATTCAGATACATACATATTATTATACATACGAATACAGACAGACACGTACATGAGAGAATTTTGTTTGTTATTGTTACATAATTTTATTATTTTTAGTTATTTCTCCATTCTCCTAAACCTTTTGTTGTTGAAATAAAATGACAATTATCCATTAAAGTAGTAATAGTGATGATGATAAATAATGGTGGATTATTGGTTCATTTGTAATTCTTCAAACGAATGAAAGGATAAAAAATCAACCAACGCAACAGTTCGTTCTGAACAAAAATTTGTTATTTCTCAAATTCCCACCTGTTTTAGTCGATCAACTCACGCTGGTTGCCAATCCTACCCAAAAAATAGACTAAAATACAATTTTCCAGCCAGGGCTGGTGCAAAGTTGTTTTCGTTGTTATTCGTTTTTTCAACCCAAAATCAATAGATTTTGGCTAAAAAGATTAAGAGAACCGTATGAAAGATTGTCTTTGTTGGGTAATGGTATCATTATGAGTTTATTGACGGATCGTTAGTAGTACACATTGTCTGCAAATTGAGCAAAAATAAATTAACATTGGTGTTTATATTATATATATATATATCATGTATATATATATTTGTGTGTCTGTGTGTGTTTATCCGAAAATATTCATAGTAAAGTTGATAACAGACCAAATGAAAATCAGTTATTAAACGAAATTTTCTTGAATAACTAAACAAATTTATATATGTAGATATACAAACTATAAATTATATATATATAAACTAAAATGAAATAAAAACTTGGAAAATAGACACACATATATATATATATATATATATATATATATGAATATATATATATGTGTGTGTGTATAATTGTTAATATCATTAACAATAGTTGCCACAGTATAATGATGATAAAGATGATGATAATAAAAATGGTGATTTGAGTAATGATGACGAATGTGGTTTTAGTTGTTACAATGATCAGAGAAGTTAATGTCCTGGCATAAATTAGTACACACCAATGTAACAATGAAATACAAAGCAAAGATTATCATTATTAGCACGTTATCTATTATTATTATTTATAATAACAATTAGTTATTATCATAAAAATGTGTCACTATCAAAAGAATAAATTCAGTTTTTACACTTGTTGAGAAAAATGAATGGATAAAAAAAAATAAAGTTTTTTTTTATACAAAATGAACCAAAAATGTAAAAAAATGGTACAAAAAGAACTTAAATAATTAAAAAATATACAAAGAAGTGAATATAATTTAGCAACATCCTTTTGACGATTGAGTATTCTGTTGAGGGTTCAGATCAACATTTCCTTGCGCTCTCTGTGGCCCGGCGGTTGTCGGGTTTACCTTTGGCAGTTTCTTTGCTGAGAAATGTTACCAAAGAATATTTTTAAGGTTCAAAAAATGGCTCCCCATCTTTTCTTAAATTGATGAATCTTCAATTGATACCAGATCAAATATTGAGTTAAGGATTGAAATGTGGATAGGTGATTTTGAATTTTACCCATTCTTGCACACATTTATTCATTCACTCACTCACATACCTATCACCATAAATATTTCATTCACATTGTTAGCTGTTTTTGCTGAGGTTTCTAGAAATAACAAATTATTTTCCTCTGCAAATGCACTGCCTTCCTGTGACAAGGAATGAAGAATATAAGGAATGAAGAAAATACACTTTTGTGAAAAGTTACTATAAAAATGATAACAAAATGGGTTTTAACTTTATCACTAATTCTTTATATCTTTATTACTATAAATGCTATTTTTAGAAAACCTCATAAGTAGTTGTCCTTGAGGTGTCAAGGTCATTTTTATTGCCAGCCAATGCTATGACAATGTTGGGACTTGCCTGTTTCTGCAATTCTTCGATCCAAACTTTTGCTCTGTTGAAACTTTCCTTAATAAAAATAGAAAACAATGAATAATTTCATTTTATTTCAACTGATAAATTGTCACGTAACTTTAGTAAAATATCTCAAAAAGTTGAATGCCCAAAAAAAAATGTACTAAAAACTTTAAAATTTACTTTGTTAGTAATGTCATAGACAACAATGGCTGCCTGGGCACCTCTGTAGTACATGGGTGCCAAACTGTGAAACCTTTCCTGACCAGCTGTGTCCCAGATCTCAAATTTGATGACCATATCATCCAGGTTGATTGTCTGGGTAAGGAATGCAGCTGGATCAAATGAAAATGAATAAAAAATTAAAAGTTTCAATTTAGATTAGAAATAAAAAAAATAAATAGAAAGAGTAATAATGAGAAGTAATAAAAAAATAACCAATATGAATAAAATAAATGAAAATTGTCAATTTGAAAAGTAATTTTTTAGAAATTAGTAAAAGATAGATGTACTGCAGACCTCCAATGGTGCTCTCTTGGTGCTCGTAGAACTGCCCCTTCACGAACCTTAAAACCAAGCTGGACTTGCCAACAGCTGACTCACCCAGCAGAACTAATTTGAATTGAAATGTTTTCCCTGTTGCTGCTGCAGACGCCATCTTGTTCGGGTCAAATTCGCTGTTTGTATTGTTTGATCAGTGGAAGAAAATTTAAGGAATTTGTCAATCAAATGACTGAGAAAGAAAGAGTAACTTTAATTTTCTTTGGCCTTTAAAATTTGATAACAATGAAAATAAATTCAAATGAAATTATAGAGTTTTTTTTATTGAAGTTAAGTGAAATTTGAAGACATAAATTCGCAGTTTGTTCCTAAAATAACACCGCCTAACTCACTAATCACTAATTTTTATCGTTAGGAATTTAATGATGTTTTCAACAAACGAAGTTTATTCAATACACTTCCGGTATTCTTATTGCAACTTTAAACAGGGTCGGGCCATTTGGCTTTCTTCGCTTTGCTGGCGTGTTCATAGCATTCCATGTTATGTTGTTTCAATTTTACTATACTAGAATGCAAAATAATGATTTTTTATGTTTAAAACACACACACACATACATATATATATATATATATATACATATATATATATATATATATATATATATATATATATATTTATATTATATATATATATATATATATATATATATATATATATATATATATATATATATATATATTGTTTATAGTATTAAAACAAAAACTGTTTATTTTTCAAATCTAATTATGTATTTTACAATTATTTTTGTCAATTCAAATATAAATATTAATAAATTAATAAAAACGTATTGTACGGATCACATAACTAGAATAATTGTTAATTGGTAGGCCATTTATTTCGGTTCTTTGCTTTTTCAGATTACATCCAGCCAATTTAAATATCCAATTCCACTAATGTTGAGTTCCAAAAAAAACCTAATCACCTAACAACCGAATCGAAATGATGTCATCGCAGTTGGAGCAGGAAATTTTAAAAACTGCCACGTTGGCCGTTGAATGCGATCGCAGTGGAGATTATGAAGCTGCCATTAAATATTACACGGTAGTTGAGAATTTTAATTTTTGTGTTTGGTTTGTTTTGTAGTTCAGAAGTCTCATTGATTTGACTGGGCCATTTAAAAATTAATTGAATTATTTAAATTGAAATTAATTGAAAAATAATAAATAAGACTTGCCAAATAATTTACTATTGCTATTATATATATATATATATATATATATATATATATATATATATATATATATATTTCCATTTTTCAACCATTTTCAACCATTTTTCAAAAATTGAAATTTATTTATGAATGAGCACTTTCTGAAATATAAAAATAATCACTAATTTGTCAGGAGACAACGAAATTGTTACAAGAAAGCCATTCAGCGAACCTCATGTCTCAAATCACAGAATATGAAAATAGATGTTCTCAACTCAAAAGCATAAGTACTTAAAAAATAAAATATCTTTTTTGTGTTTCTCTAAATATAATAATTTTATGCTTTTTATAATTATATATATATTAATATTTATAATAAATATGTCAATATTATGATAATATAATTATTTTCCTTTTTTTCATTCCATAGTTTCAAGCCAAAAAAATGACATGCATGTGGAAATTAACAAGGTTTTATTAAAAACTAAATTATTACATGATTGCATTTAATTTCATCTGACATAAAATGTATATGTGTGTATATAAAACTATATAACTATATATAATTAATAACTCTAAATAACTATATTTAAATCTATATAACCGTATATAACAGTATATAACTATATATATAATCAATAACGGTTATATAGATTTTTCTATAGTTATGTAGAGTTAATGATTATATATAGTTGTATAGTATTATCTCAAAATGAATATTATCTCGTTAAATATGTACATAATTTTATAAATAATAGTCATAATTATCATTATAATTTTAATTAATTATAATATTTCTAAAATAACTACTCCAAGAAAATAGCCAAAGCCAAATCATTGATGCTAAAAGCCATTGAAATGGAAGAGAGTAAGAAAGATGATGAGGCATTTGAGCTGTACATGCAGTCTGCTGAGTTCTGCCTCTCTTTGGTGGTCCATTATTATTTTATTATTTACTTATTATTATTATTATTATTTTCTTACAGCAAGCTCAAGTCAGCAACGACGATGATCTGTCTATGAAATTGAGACAGCTTGCTCTTCAGTCTACAGAGAGGTTGGTTATGATGATGATGGTGGTGGTGGTGATGATGATGACGTTGATGATGATAGTGATGACGAAGGCGATGACGATAATTTTTCTTCACGCAGAGCAGAACTTATAAAATTTGCAAAAAATAATCTTCAACAACATCAACTGCAAGAGAAAACTTCAACAACGACAACAACCTCATCAACAAATTTGAAGCCATTAGGATTTTCTTTAAGAGATTCAAGTCCAAATAAAAGTACTAGCAGCAGTAGTGGCTATAGTAACAGTGGTGGTGGTGGTGGTGGTGGTGGCGGCGGTGGTGGGAGCTACACCAAAGAAGAGTTAGCAGTTTTAAGGTTGTCCATGTTTTTTTTACCAATTATTTTTCTTGGTTTTTAACTTTTGTTTGGTTGGGCTGGCTAACAAAAATAGATTATTGTTATACACAAAAAGATTAATGTTATATATGTGCATGAATTAATAATTTATTATAATTGTTGAATAAATTATGCTAATTAGGAGGACGTCATGTATTAATGGCAGGAGTTATGTACCATTCATGGCTGATGATTATAAGGAAAAGTTTAATTACCCTGTTCCTTTCACGTTAGTTTGATGTTGAGCATTCGCTTTTTTTTATAAAACAATATTTTGTTACTTAAATTAGCTAGAGACGGTCGTCTCTTTGCATTTTTATTATCAACAAAGTAAGTGATATTCACGATACATCACTATCTTCACCATTGCTATCATCATCATCATTATCGTCATCATTATCTTCACCATCATTATCTTCATCATCATTATCGTCATCGTCATAGAGACAAGGATGGCTACTTGAAACTTTCCCCTAAGCAGAGATCCAACTTCGGAAAGTGGATTAGGGCGAGTGAGTTGTCCCTGGACCCCAAAATGGTCGTCTCGATATCCTGTTTCAACATTAGGCAGGTCTGTTGAAGTACCAAAGAATAAATATCTACTTCTAATTTAAGTATAAAACGCAAATATTTCAAGTATATGCCTGTTATAATTTTAATTATTATTAATATTATTATATATTAATATGAATATTATGGATAATTATGAATGAATAATTAAATAAATAATTTTTTATTATTTTTTGCAGACGATAGTATCTGACTGTTCGTTTGTAGCATCTTTGGCCATTTCTGCACAGTACGAGAAGAAATTTAACAAGCGACTCATCACGGGGTCAATCTCTGAATGTCATGTGATTGATGATGATGTTATGATGATGATGATGATGATGATTTTTATTATTAAGGTAATGATGATGATGTCTGGAGTGTAAATAAGAACTTATTTGTCTTTCATTGCTTGTCTTCTTTGCGTTCAACTATTTTATCTTTTGTCATTAAAGTTTGCTTGTTCGTTTGTTCTGTCATTCATTCATTCATTCATTCATTCATTCATTCATTCATCCATTCATTTATTCATTCATTCATTCGTTCGATCGTTCGTTCTGTGACATCTGATCTATTCAATCTCGAAACAGGATCATTTATCCACAGAGCAGGAATGGCGATCCTGTATTCAATGATTCGGGCAAGTATATGGTCAAGCTTCATTTAAATGGCGTCATCAGAAAAGTAGGAAGCCCGGTCAACTTTGATTACTAATTAATATGCAGGAATGAATTATGCTAATTAGTGAATGCATTCCTCTTTCCGATTGGTAGATAATAATAGATGACTACCTGCCATTGGGCAGTGACGGTCGACTGCTGTGCTCGTATTCTAATAATAGCAACGAGATGTGGGTCTCGCTGATGGAGAAAGCGTACATGAAGGTCATGGGGGGTTACGATTTTCCCGGATCCAACTCAGTAAGTTATGATGGCGGCGATGATGATTATGATGGTGACCTTTGAACCGCCTCCCCCTAAAAACAAATCATCCGATCACGTCACAGAACATCGACCTCCACGCCCTGACCGGTTGGATTCCGGAGCGAATCAGCATGTCCTCCAAATCCGCACTCCT
>NW_008703893.1:3673749-3683749 GCF_000326865.2 Helobdella robusta
CTGAGGTGGAGGGGAAATATCAGAGAAAGATGTCGCCAACTGGACAGAGGCCCTAAAAAAAAAGTTGAACTATGACCCCGAACGCGCAGCCGCCAATGATGATGGTAATGATTATGATGATGACGACGATTGTGTTGATGACGATGACGACGACGATGATGATAACGATGATGACAGGAATATTCTGGATTGATTATGATAGTCTGAAGAAATTTTTTGACGTCATCTACGTGAACTGGAACCCCGGCGTCTTCTCACACACGACCTGTCTGCATGAGTTAGCAGTTATTACTTTCTCGTTGTTCGTAGTAAATTGGGTCGGTAGTTCCTCACCAGATTGAAATGGTACTCAATCTTCTGAGCACGGTCATGCGGGGTTTTTTAATAGAAATCCCAACCTTTTTGATATGTATTATGTCTTTATACATTGCTATAGTTCGATTTCCGTGGAAAAATATTGATATGGTAAATTAAGCTGGTAGTTTGTTGCCAGATTCATGTAGCACTCAATCTCCTAGGCATGTAAATATACAATTTGACATTTTTCACCCATTCTCTACACGGAACTTACTCACCGACGCACTCTTCATCCAATCAGAACGTGGCACGCGAAAACCGGCCCTCAAAAAGACAGCTACACGATGGGGGACAACCCGCAATACAAATTAGAAGTTCGGGCCGGTGACTCGGGTGGCGGGGTTTGGGTTCTTCTAACTCGGCACATCACTGATAAGGATGATTTCGCCGATAATAAAGAGTTTATAACTTTATTAGTGTATAAGAATGAAGGAAAGAAAGTTTATTATCCATGTTAGTTGTTTCTGTGTCGTGCCCCTTTTGTGATTGGCTGCTGGGGTTGGATATATTTAATGATTAACAGTTATAATAGTATGCTTTGTTTGGTCTGTATTATGAAAAACGATTGATTGATTGATTGATTGATTGATTGATTGATTGATTGATTGATTGATTGATTGATTGATTGATTGATTGATTGATTGATTGATTAAATATATGAGTGAATTAGTGAATAAATAAACGAACGAACAAGTGAATGTCGATGAATTGTAAATACTTCCCCCCAGCTGATCCTCCACCTTTCATTGACGGAGTGAGGATCAACAGTCCCCACTATTTGTGCCGCATGACAGTCTCAAAAGGCCTGCACCAGTTCACACTGGTCGTCTCACAATACGAGAAGAACAACACCATCAACTATACGATCAGGACATACGCAACTACTCAGTTCTCTCTGAGGAAAATAATCGAACGCTACGAAAAACGCTATGAAAAATCGGTCAGTTTTAATTTGACTTTGGCTGGTTTTGGATGTTTTAATAATTAATTCATTAATACTATAATATTAATATAATAATAATAATTTAAATAATTAGTGTTTTTGATAATTTTGCTAGGTGACTGGTGAATGGAAGGGGAGAAGTGCAGGTGGCTGTCGGAATCATCAGACCTTCGTCAATAATCCTGTCTTTCAGTTGAACATTGACAACAAGTTTATAGATAACAACATTCTCATTGAGTTGAAGGCTCCCAGGTTGGAATCTTCATATCGTTCATTCTGAATAGACTGACTTAAGATTAGTGTTTCGATCGCTACTTCTCAGGAATTACAACATAAGATTTGAGGTAACGTCGGTGACGTCAAACGTTCCCTCCTCCACTAATCCAAATGGTACATTCCAACGAAAAGTAACAGGAGATTACAGAAGAGGCTACTGTTACATGGAACTAACCAACTTAACTGGAGGGGTGTACAACATTCAACCTTCTACTTATGAACCTGGACAAGAAGGACATTTCTTTCTTGATGTATCATCTTCGTGTCAAATTGCTCTTAACCGAGTTTCTTGAGTTTGCGTCTAACTTTATTTTTCTTACATTTAACGTTATTTATTTGTTTTTTTAATTTCGTTTTTTACTCAGTGGTGCCTAATAAATGTTTGAAATGATTGTGGGTTTGTCAAAGTTTTGAAAAATCGGTTTGGAATCTATATTCTTGGTTTGTGCTACATTTAAAATTTAAATAGTTTGTCCACTGTCTTTGTAAACAAGCGATAAATAGGGAGTGAATTATTTAGTTTATTAATATTTAAATTTTATCGCGGTGATGAATTAACCTTTTTTTTCGTAAAAAAAACGCCATGTTGTACCATATATCCAAATTGAACAGGTTTTTTAAATTAATTTGTCATCTAATTAAAAAATTTTTTTTTAAAGTTTAATTAACAAACTGTGCATTCCTTTCACAAAAAAATTAGAAATAAAATCTAATTCCCTGATAGTTTTTTGCCAAGAAATTTTCGCAGCGGACACCGAAGACTCACATTAAAATCAATACATCCCCAATCTACCAAACTATCCAGAGTGATCTGCGTGCCACCGTCATCATCCTCACCAACGTTACGTCAGATTTTGTGCTACCACCACCGATTCAATAACCATTCTAATTCTAACACTCAACAAAATCGAAATAAAAAAATTTCAGATACTGGCTGGAGATTAAACTCAAACCTATTTGGTAGTACTTATAATGGAAGAAGGTTTAATTACAATTCAGTTCTGTACATGAGTTCTTTGAGGTTTATAGGCAGTCTGTTAGGTAGGCTCACGAAACTCAGGTACCTCTTGTTTGGGGGGGCCATAGCTGGAGGGACCTCCGCCTACCAGGTCAGAATTTGGAAAAGTTACTAACAATTTATACAAATTTTATTGCTTAATTATAATTTATTATAATTTTGTTCTCTTTCTTTTTAGTTTTATGCTATTTTTCATAACAAGTTTGCCTTTTAATTTTGAAACAAATTGTTCATTAAAAGACTTTTGAGTCCTGGAAAGATAAGCTACCAGGCCTATCTTGGATGAAGGACTATTTTCCAGACAACGAACAGCTGAATGAACTCAAACAAAAATTCCTCGACTACACTAATTCAGTTGAGATGCCCCGAATGCCTGATTTCAAGGGGTACTTTCCCGAGGAATACCCGAGGTTGAGGGCAGCCAGAAAGTGGCTGGAAGACAAAATTAGACAAGGTGTAACATTTGATGAGGGTGGGTTATGTTGTGATGCTAATGAATGATGAATGCTAATCACATCATTTTCTACTCAATTTGTTTATTTCAATTTTCATACTTAAAAAAATGGTTTCTCAGATACCGGGACTACACTGTCGATTGGCCCGACAGCTGCTCCCCAACAATTGCAACAACAACAACAGCACAGCAAACTCAACTACAAACAACTGCAGCAGTTGGAAAGTGCAAAGATTGAGGAACTACATAATCAGATGATGACTCAGCAAGTTGGATGTTTTAACGTTCATTCATAATTCATTCAAAATTTATTCAAAATTCATTCAGAAATGTTTAGGGGTATGTAATTTTGACAAAATAATTTTTAGATGATATATTGTTGTTGATATAATTTATTTTATTTAATTTGAAAATGTAATATGTTCATTTAAAAAAAATACCACCAAACGAACAGATCGAATTTCAAAAAGAGATGGACAGATTGAAGAGAGACAATCGAGAACTTCGAAAATCATTAATGCTGAAACACGCCAAAGACTCTAAAAAACGCCGCCTAAAACGTTCACTAATTGACATGTACTCGGAAGTTCTCGACGAACTGGCCGACTTTGACAGCAGTTACAACATTCAGGACCATCTCCCTCGTGTAGTGGTCGTCGGGGATCAGAGTTCAGGTAAAACCAGCGTTCTTGAGATGATCGCACAGGCCAGAATCTTTCCTCGAGGGTCGGGAGAGATGATGACAAGGTCGCCGGTGAAGGTCACCCTGAGTGAGGGGCCGTACCACGTGGCCAAGTTTAAAGACGGCCTCAAAGAGTACGACCTCACTAAGGAGTCCGAACTGGAAGCTCTCAGGCAGGAAATAGAGATGCGCATGAAGTCGAGTGTCAGTGATGGGCGTACTGTCAGTGGGGAGGTCTCATGGTTTTCTCCTTCAATAAATGAATATCAATTATAGTTGGATTGATGGATACAATACGGACTTAAAATAATTTATATTCAGTTGCAATTTTATTAAAAATGTTTCATAAATTGAAAGTAAAGCTCAAACGCAGCACCTACCATCGCCCACAGACCATATCATTGACGGTGAAAGGCCCCGGACTGCACAGGATCGTCTTGGTCGACCTGCCGGGAATCATCAGCACGGTAACCACGGGAATGGCCGGCGACACCAAAGATCGTATAAGGCAGATCTGCAAACAGCATATGGAAAATCCTAATGCTATCATTTTATGCATTCAAGGTGCGTTTATATTTATGCACTAATCGATCTGATAGCTAGCTAACCTTTAATGACCTCTAAACCTAGATGGCTCCATAGACGCGGAAAGAAGTAACGTGACAGATCTTGTTAGTTCTATGGACCCCTCTGGCAAACGAACTATCTTCGTCTTGACAAAAGTCGACGTAGCAGAAAACAATCAGTACAACCCAGATAGGATTAGGAAGATTCTAGAAGGGAGGTTATTCCCTATGAAAGCTCTTGGCTACTTTGCCGTAGTAACTGGAAAAGGAAATAATAACGATAGTATTCAAGATATCAAAGATTATGAGGAGCGGTTTTTCAAATCGTCCTCTCTTTTCAAGAATGGAGTTTTGAAATCATCGCAGATGACGACTTATAATTTGAGTCTTGCTGTTTCCAAATGTTTTTGGAAGATGGTAAGGGAGGCAATTGACCAGCAGGCTGATTCTTTTAAAGGTTTTGTGATGTTGTTGCTCTTACTCCAACTACTTCTTTTGTTACTGATGTGACTACCGCTGTTGTCGTTGTTGTTGTTACTGCAGTTACTTTCACTACAAATACTATTTTCCATTAATTTATTTCCTATGCTGGAAATATTCATTTGAGCGTTTTGATTTTCTAGCAATGAGATTCAATTTGGAGACAGAATGGAAGAATACGTTTCCGAAAAACAGAGAACTAGACAGGGTTTGTCTTTCTCTCTCCCTTTTTATCTCTCTCTCTCTCTTTCTCTCTCTTTCTTTCTCTAAATTATGTAAATATATTCACTTCATTAGGATGAGTTGTTTGAGAAGGCAAGAGGTGAAATACTGGATGAAGTCATCAATCTCTCTCTTATACCACCTCAGCACTGGTCATTATAACAGTGTTTATTCATAAAAATTTACATTAAATTTTATAATCTATTCATAATTAGTCTTTAATTTATTCATGGAATTAAATTTTTTTCAGGGAGGAGACATTTCGAAAAAATTTGTGGAAAAGTTTTTCTGACGAAGTTTTCAACAATATATACCTACCCGCCTCTCTGTCTGATTGCTCTGGGCAAATAATTATATTAATTTTAATATTTTTAATTACAATAACGTATTAATTAATTAATTAATTTTATTATGACTAGAATGAGCGATGTTTCGTTATTTAAATATTTTTACACCTGAAAAATTTCAGAGTTTTCAATACCACTGTCGACATCAAACTGAAAAAATGGGCAGAAAAGTCGCTGCCGTCATTATCTGTCCAGGTAATTTATTATAAATCAATCAATCAATCATTTATTATCAATTAATCAATTATAGTTTATTATAATTTATTCATAATAAATAATTATAATAACAAGCATATGCACTTTATTATGTAATTAGGTCGGCAGAGCCACCGTCCAATCAGAATTCAGGAAATTATTGCTGCCTGATAAAACTGACGGTGACCCGATTTTTAATGAAATCAAGAGCGAAGTTAGCAAAGAACAGCATGCCTGGGATAAGAAAGCAGAAGAAAGCCTTGTAATAATTTGCATAATTAATGTTAATGAGGTGATAAATAAGCGAATTTTAATTAAGTTGCTAAAAATAAACCAATCAATAGCGTGTGATCCAGATGAATACATTGGAAGATAGAGACATCAGTGACAAATCGCAATGGGACAGCGCTATCAAATTTATGGAGGTCGTCGTCAAGGAAGAACTCGTCAAAGGTTGTGACAGTGTGACGTCATTAACATAATCGTTAGTGACGTCAAGAGTGGTGATGATGACCTAATAATTAGTGACCTACTTATTGTCCACCAATCAGCTGAACAGGATTTCAACAAGATGATTGGTCCTAGCAAACGTGATCAATGGCTGCATTGGATGGCCAGCAGGACGGAGGAAGAGAATTTGAGAAGGGCAGTAGTCAGAGAGCTGGAGAAGCTGATCGTCGGGAAGGTCGTGATCCGATTATTCGTCGGCTCTTCATTCTTAACTCAATTGATTGATTGATTGACAAATTGGGATTTTTTTTTCAAAATTTTTTGCAATTCAGAAAATGCCAATCGAATTAAGCAAGGACGATCTAACGGCGATCCGGAAGAATCTCGAGAACCAGTCCGTGCAGGTTGATGACGTCATCATCAAGGATACCTGGTCACGTGTTCATAAGCTGACGTCACTGAGGAAGGCCATGTCGCAGACTGTTGAATGTCGACGGGGGTTTTATTATTACAAGAAGGGCTACATGGACGATGAAACGGTCTCTTTTTTCTTCACCCTTTCATCATTTTAACTTTCAAGTTAAAATTCTAAAGGAGTATAAATATTCAATAATATTTTGAAATATTTGTTCTCAAAGACAAATTATTCTATCTCTCAAAGGCGAACTGCAGTGATGTCGTCTTCTTCTGGAGGATAGAGAGGATGCTGCAAGCAACCACTAATGCCCTTCGACAGCATGTCATCAATAATGAAGGCGGATAGATTGATTGAATCATTTATTCATTCATTTGTTACTTATTCATTCATTAATACATTCATTCATTCATTCAATCATTTTACATTATTTTACAGCTCGAAGATTTGAGCAGAGAATAAAGAATGCATTGAACGAGATTGGAGATGACAAGAGCAAACTCGAAATGATTTTGAATGGCAAAAGAGTTTCTCTGGCTGAAGAATTAAGTTCGTTTTGTTTAATTTTTCCAATTTATATTTCTATTTATTAACTTTTCATATAGATTTAATCAAATAATTAGAGTTTTTAACAGTTAAATTAGGCAATATTGAGGATTTTTAAACTTTTTTTTATTTAGAACGCGTTAGGCAGATTCAAGAGTTGTTGGAGGAATTTATCCAAGCCCTCAACAAAGAAAAACCTTAAACTAATTATTATATCTTTCATACTTTGGATTTCAAATCTTTTTCTACTGTTTTTTTCTCATATTATTCTCAATTCAGTTTCAAAATTAAATTTCATTTTTGTTGTGGTTGGTTTGAGATGTGCAGATGAATTGTTCATTCGATTTGTATGTGGTTATTAAAATGTGTATGTATCTGTACGGAATCCACGGATCTTGTATCCATAGTACGATCTGTTCGGTGTGCTTGCTGTTACGAATTTGAAGATTCGTCAGACGCGATAGAGCATCTTTGGTTCAAATTCAAATTTGTTCGTTTTGTTTATAGGATGGTTACCATAGTTACATGTCAGCTGTTTTAAATTTATTTCCAGATTTAATATTAAAAGTTTTTCCCGAATAAATTAAATAACATTTTTAGAATTGAGTTACATTAAATATTTAAAAAGTTAAGATGTCGGAGAACGCGATAGGGAGAAAAAGTTTCGGAAATTCGAGATATTCTCGCCGCAGTCAGGGTAGCTCGGACGCCGTGCTACCGCCTCGACGCATGTCTCGTTTCGCTTCGAAATTTCAGGAACACGTCCTGAAGGAGACCATGGTGTCAAAGTTTCAAGTCATGGAACTGGAATTAGAACGATCCCTTGATTCGCAAGATTACACGGAAGCCGATTTCGATATCAAGAAGAAGTTTATCGAAGAAGATGAGAAAGAAAATGACGAGGAAGAGATGGAAAACGAAACGACGGCGTCTGAAAATATTAGAGAGAGCAAAATAGCCAACAGGCACGTTCATATTATACATGAAACTGAGGACTCAACCGCACCTACCAATGAGATGTTCGTGGATGTAGAAGAAGAAAAAGAGGATGAAGAGGAAGAGGAAATAGAAGCAGAAATTGTTGATAAAGTTTCAGAAGACCGGGGTAGCTGGAATTTAGATGAAAAAAACGGTTTGTCCCTCTCATATTTTCTAAAATGTATTTTCAGAAATAATTCATTTTGTTAATTCATTTAATAAGATGAAGTATGGTATGATGTGTCCATTGTGGAATTAATGGCTGAAGATAAATACAAGTTCTGCTACCCCTACGATTCAATCTGTTCGAAAGCCACGACAACCAATCCTGCACAACTGCCCTCAGATCTCATTACATTGAAGTAGGCATCTACTTCTCTTCCTATCCATCTATCCATCCATCCATCCATCCATCTATCCATCTATCTATCTATTCATCCATCTATTTATCTATTCATCCATCTATCTAAGTTTTCTATCTAAAATAAATTCGGCACACGTTCTAGGACTTTATTTATTGAAAGATATTAAAATTTTAAACGATTCAAACCCTCGGAGAAAGCATGCGTGCAAAAAATATCGGGAAGTGAGACTCTGCAAGAATATTGAAACTTGTAACACATCAAATTCGCAAAGAGAAATCGTTGCTAATTATATTATGAAATTTTGAAGCCAATCACTTTATCTAATTCAATTATTTTAAATTTCAAATCAAACAGTCGTCTTACTCTATCTATATTCTATATCTTACTAATTTTTTAATTAATTTTCTCCAAATTTAAGTATCTGAAATGTTAAGATGAAACTAAAAAATGATTGAAACGTTAGAAAAAAATGCACACAAATAATTTTTAAACAAAATTAAATTATCCAACATATCAGTTGCTCTCTGGGCTATGACTGCCAGCGATTCTACAACTTGATCGCGCTTGACGCTACCATCCTGGCTTACGTCGCGGGCAACTACGTCGTCTTCTACAATTTCAAGATTAACAAGAAAAAATACCTCAGGAGTTTAGCTGGCACTGGTTTCTCTGCTATTACAGTTAGTAGGGCGCTGTGATGGATTTAAGGGTCTGGGAGGCGAGGGTTGAAGTACCCTAACAGAACTTCATTCATTCATTTATTCATTCACTCATTCATTCATTCATTCATTCACACCTTCAGATAGATTTACAAAAGAGAAATTTTGCGGTTGCCGAAAGAGGCAGCAAGCCTAGCATCGACATCTTTCATTTCCCGTCTATGAGGTTGCAAAGAATTTTAAAAAATGGCGCCGAAAAATCATTCGCTTATTTGGATTTCAAGTTGGAAATGATGCTGCTGATGATGATGATGATGTTATTGATGATGATGATGACGATGATGATGAAACACACGCAGTCCGGACGGTACAATGTTAGCATCGTTAAGCGGCGAACCGGACTACACCCTGGCAATTTGGGATTGGAAGAAAGAGGTTAGCTCGTAAGATTAACATAATTTATTCAACCCCTAACCCTAACACTAGTTATATTCTAAGGACATTTTTTTGCTGCCAATTATCATAATTTATTCACAAAGGTGATAGCCTGGAGGAGCAAGGCGTATGGTCAGGATATTTATAAAGTGAGGTTTTCATTGGAGAGTCAGAATAAATTGATATCGGCAGGGGTCGGGCATATCAAGTAAGACGTTTGCTGATCGGTCAAGTTTGAATGAAACATTTTATCATTATTGAATTGAATTATTATTATTAATGAATATGAGCACTGGCAAAGAAAAAAAAATCGAAAAACCAGACGAAATTCAATGACACTTCATCTAAAGGAACGTAAATGAATCTCCATAACACTTATACAAAGCGAGCAACAGAAACAAGCCAAAACTAAATTTGAAATAAACACGTTATGATTGATCAAATATTCCCACACCTTACCCCAATATACCTTTGCCAGTGCATTCCAACACTGGTTACAACTGGTTTGATTTAGCTATATTATTAGAAACCCGAAACCTCTTAGATTCTGGACAATGGCGGATACATTCACGGGCTGCAAACTGCAAGGTCTCCTAGGCAAGTTTGACCACG
>NW_008703893.1:3686688-3703519 GCF_000326865.2 Helobdella robusta
CACCCCATCAGCCGGAAGAAGATGATGACGATGACGAGGATGAAGATGATGAAGAGGAAGTAGAAGAGTTTGTGCCGGAAATGCCGGCGGTTCCCAGTGATGTGCTGTTTGCTCTGTATTGTGAAGATGTAGAATCTTTTTGGGTGTCTATGGTTGGTTTCAGATTTGACTGGCTTAGGTTGAAATATATGTAATTATTATTATAAATAATTATTATAATAAATAATTATTGCTATAAATAATTATAATTATAAATAATTATTATTATGGATAATTATTATTATAAGTAGTTATATTACAGGGCGGTTATGACAACGGTTACTTGTATGAGTGTGACTTCACAGCTAATGACGTCAGCGATACGTCATTAGATCGTCGTCAGCTGTTGATGGCCAGCAGACTGGATAGCACCGACACCACAGTAGTCAGCTGTTTGTACTGGTTCGTTATTGCGATTGTAGATATTAAAAATAAAACATAGACATGTAGACAACAACAAGGAAGTAAACATAGACAACGAAACGCAAACAACAGTGCAGCGACTAACCACATGATCTTTGGTACGCAAGATGGACGACTGCTGGTCTACTTGTCTGAAAGTTCTAGGCCGGATTCTCTGGCACATTGTTTCACTCTTGGTTGGTTGGTTGGTTGATTGGTTGGTTGGTTGGTTGGATGGTTGGCTGGCTGGTTGGTTGGTTGGTTGGTTGGTTGGTTGGTTGGCTGGCTGGTTGGTTGGTTGGTTGGTTGGTTGGTTGGTTGGTTGGTTGGTTGGTTGGTTGGTTGGTTGGTTGAATCGATTAGTTAAAATGAATGAATTTTTAATTCAAATTGTTCTTCTTATTCCTTGCCACCCTCATTGTTTCAATCATTTTCATCATCGTCGTCGTCATCATCTTCGCGAAGGGATTCACGATTCGGTTGGAGGCGACATAAAGCACATCTCCCTGAGTTACGATTTAAAGAGCATCTTCACAGTCGGCTCTGACGGAAACGTATTCATGTTCGACTACAATCCCAAACGGAAATCGATCGGTGAGGAAGGCGAAAATAAGGAGAAAATGATTGAGGAAAAGAGGGTAAAGGATTCTAGTGAAGAAGATGAAGATGATGGAGAGGAAGATGAGGAAGAAGATAAAGAGGAGGAGGAGGATGTGGAGTTTATTGGCGGGGAGAGGACTGCCAAGATCCCTGCTTATATCGTGAGTTGTTTGTTGTCGGTTGGATTAGATTGGTTTGTCGGATGGTTGGCTGGTTGGCTGGTCGATGTGTTGACTGATTAGTTGGGTGGTTGACTGGTTGGTGTGTTGATTGGATTGCATTGGCTGGCTGGTTGGATGGTTGCTTGGTTGGTTGGTTCATCTGGCTGGTTGGATGGTTGCTTGGTTGGTTGGTTCATTTTGTTTATTTGACCTGACCAGGAACTCCCCGATGTTGAGGATATCACAGATTCAAACGTTGCCAGGTTCCTATTACGCTACCACCACCACCACTACCACCATCGTCATCATCACAACCACCACCACCATCACAACCACCACCATCATCATCACCACCACCACCATCATCACCACCACCAGTCTGGAGGGAGCTATGTTGATGAGGAGATCTCTGGAGAACAAGAAGAGGGCGGGGGAGAACCAGAGGACTAAGTTGGAGATAATCCGGAAGATGCAGAGGTCCTTCAGAGACCTCTCTGCAAGGAATATGGCTCTATCCGAACACCTCAGACTTCATCCTGTGGTGAGAATGCTGGTGGTGGTGCTACTACTACTACTACTACTATTACTGCTGCTGCTACTAATACTACTACTACTATTATTACTGCTACTACTACTACTACTACTACTACTACTACTACTACTACTACTACTACTACTGCTGCTGCTACTACTACTTCTGCTATTGTTACTACTACTAATGCTGCTGCTGCTACTACCACAACTACTACCACAACTACTACCACAGCTACTACTACTACTACATAATCCTCGTCATCATCCTCATAACTACTATCAACATCACCACCATCATCATCATTATCAGGAGTTCGTGATGAACAGAATGTTCGAAGAGGCAGCAGACGAAGTGAAGAAATTGAAGTTGGACGAAGCCGAGCGGATGCTTCTGTTCGAGACGACGAAGACTCACATCACCTGGAAGAAAGTCAGAGAGAGGTGCTGATGACGTAATAACAATTATAATAATAATTATATTATATTATTATTAATTATAATTTATTATTAATTGTTATTATTATTAATTATAGTTATTATTATTATAACGAACAACGATTTAAAGAGAGAGGTGCTGATGACGTAATAACAATTATAATAATAATTATATCATATCATTATTAATTATAATTATTATTCTTAATTATAATTTTAATTATTATTATTTATAATAATAATAATTATTATAACGAACAACGATTTAAAGATACATGGAACCCATAGCATCTGATCTGATTACGGTATGCGGTCTGAGGCACGATCTGAAGGTGTCCAGCTTCCGACTTGTCAATATACCGGTCGAATTCATGCAGAAGATGAACGCCATCAAGAATAGCGCTTTTTTAAGGTTTTGATGATGATGACGATGGTGGTGATGATGTTGATGGTGATTATGATGGTGATGAAGAAAGTGATGAAGATGGTGATGAAGATGGTGGTGTTGATGATGGTGATGGTGATGTTGATGACGATTTTATAGATCCACCATGCTCCGATCCAACGCTGAAAAACAAGATGGCGACAATGAATCAAGTTAGTGTTCTTACTTTTTCATTCCTTTTTCTTTTTATTCTTTTTCTCTGTTTTTCTCACCATCCCCCCTCTCTCTCTCTCTCTCTCCCTCCTCAGAATCCAGTCCGGATGAGGTGATGCTGACCAGTCAGGAGGCGCAGAACTTCAAGTACAGGCAGCTGTTCTCGAAACTCATGAAGATGGGCAACCACGGCGAGAGGAAGATGAAAACTCTCCAGAAGATGGAGATGTGGCGTCTGCAGAGAGAGGCCAGGAGGAATGAAGTGAGATTGTGATGTGGGATTGGTGAGGGTGAGAGAAATTTGTGTGTGTCGCTTACGCGAATTAGAGTAACAACTGTTGTCAGTTAGTTGTTATTCGTTCGTATTAGAGAACAAGAACATTTATTCATTTGTTTACCCAATCATTTTTTAATTCATTAACTCATTTATTAATTCATTAACTCATTAATTAATTAATTAATTCATTCATTCATTTATTCATTCATTTATTCATTCAAAGTGGGAAGAGTTTTTGAAAAGTGAACCTCAGTACCAAGTGGCGGCCAACGATGACGATAGCGACATAACGGAAGCCAAGAGCAACTTGGGCGACATGAAGCTGAAGATGGCTGTTGAAAATAAGATAACCTCGAGCAAGCAGATGATGACTATGGAGAAATCCAACAAAGCCATGGTCAATCATTTGTTGTTGGTACGTGTTTGCATTTTCTTCTCTCTTTTGTAACGTCTGCCTGAATGTATGTGAGTGATGATAAAGACATTATTGACGATGACGATGCTGATGATGCTGATGGTATTCATCATTCTCAAAATCATCATCCTCATCATCATCATATTCATCATCATCATAATCATCCTCATCATCATCGTCGTCGTCGTCATCATCACGACCACCATCGTCGTCGTCGTCAGCTTCACGAGTGCAAGCAGACGTTCAACGAGCAGCTTCAGGACCTCCGCCAGCACAAGCGCCAGCTGCACAAGATGTATGCTAGGGCCGAAGAGAGACTCCTTCAGCTGCACGATCACATCCCTGTCGGAATGAGGAAGTACCTCAGTCGGGTGGATACCTGGTTCGCTAGTCAGGAATATCCGGAGAGGTCATGATCATGATGATTTACTTATTCACTCATTCATTCGTTCATTTATTCATTTGTTCATTCGTTCTTTCATTCTTTTATGCAGTAAGTTTACTCTCGATAGAGCGACAATACCGAAAGCTCATGGAAAATATACTCTTTTCGTTAGTCGTTCATTCATTCATTTGTTCGGTCGTTTATTCATTCATTCATTCATTTATCCATTCATTCAAAAATGTTTGCAGCATCTGACACAAAAAACAGCAGCAGCTACAGCAACTGCAACGGCCATAAAACCCCAGCAGCAGCAGCAGTTATTTCCCTTACCTGATAATTACATCAATGAGAAAATCAAGATTAAAAAACAAATGCAGTCTGTTTGGTTTATTCCTTCTGTTCACCTTTTGTTCATTCATTCATTTGTTTGTTCGTTTGTTCGTACATATGTTCATCCATTGATTTATTCATTCATTCATTCATTCACTCATTCATTCACTCATTCATTCACTCATTCGATCAATCAATTTCAGATGTTTGTACGAGCAAGACATGTTGATAGAGGACATAAGCAGGAGGTTGAGGCACTTCGACGCCATGCTACTGCACGTCAGGGACATCAAGTTTTCACTCGACAGTTTTGTTAAACAAGCTGAATTGAGGTCTGTCCGTCTGTCTGTGTGTATGTGTGTGTATGTTTGTGTTTGTGTGTGTGTGTGTGTGTGTTTGTGTTTGTGCGTGTGTGTGAAATGTAATATTAGTCTTTTTATATGGATTTTATAACAGTTGTTCTTATTCGTCGCCGCCATAGCAATCATTACCATCACCACCATCATTATCGTCATCATCATCTTCATTAGTATCATTATCAGTATCATCAGCAACGTCATCGTCGTCGTCGTCGTCATCATCGCCAGAGAGTTCTTGCTATTGAAGGAGTTGCTGAAAGTGACGGAGATGTTTGCTGGCGAAGAAGCTCTTACTGGAGTTCTCGAGTCCAAAGTTAAAGATGAAGCCGAATTACTGAAGAAGGTGTGCGTGTGTATTTGTGTGTGTGTATGTGTGTTTGTGTGTGTGCCTTAGTGTGTGTGTGTTTGTGTGTGTGTGTATGTGTGTGTGTGTTAGTTTGCGTGTGTGTGGCACTGCAGGTTTGGCCACTGTTACATACATTACGATCGTCATCCTGATCAACATTATTTACGACAGCACGACGATGAGTATGAAGACAAACAACATCCTCTTCGTCACCATCACTACCACTGGTGACCACTGGTGACCACAGGTGACCACTGGTGACCACAGGTGACCACTGGTGACCACTGGTGACCACAGGTGACCACATTATTTACCTTGCCAGATAGAAGAGCTGATGTCCAAGATTGACAAGTGCCAGAAGGAAGTGGTGAGGTTGGCATCGCAGTTGGCCTCCCAAGAGAAACAGTTCCTATCCATCATACCCGAAGCTTACAAGTTCAATGATTTCCTCATCAAAGTTTATAAGCAGAAAATTCGAAGAAGGGTTTTGATTGAGAGAAAGAGTATTACTGCTGGTTAGTTGTTGTTTTTGTTGTTGTTGATGTTGGTGTTGCTGTTGTTGCTGTTGCTGTTCTTGTTGCTGTAGTTGATGATATCGTTGAATCTAGAGTTATTTTCATTTTTCTTTTCCACGGAGGACCAGATGAGGACGAAGACGACGACGACGACGAAGATGATGATGATGAGGAGGAGGAAGATGATGATGATAGCCTGGATGAGGACGACAACTACATGAATCTGGATGTCTGTCCGGAGGGCTGCAACATTGCTCTGTACGAGAAGACTGTGCAGATGAGAGAGATTAGGTTGATTGATTGGTTAATTGGTTGATTGATTGATTGATTGATTGATTGACACCGATTTATTTATTTATTTATTTATTTATCTGTCAATCTATCCATACATCGATTCTTTTATTTATACTAATCAAGCTTTCTGATGAGAACGCTCGTAAGAATATTTTATAACCGTTATATAAACATTTTTTTAATAATGGATAATAAAATAATAATAATAATAAAATTATCAATTTATTTTGCATCCCATCCATCCATTCACCAACCTACCGACTTAAGAATGGATCTAGCTGAGAAGGTAGCGGACCTGAAGAAACAGAAAGATCAGGCGATGAAGGATTTGGAGGTTAAGAAGAAGATCGTCAAGAGCGCTCAAGAGGAAGCTACAAAGGCCGCCATCAATCTCGACCTCTATCAGGTCGCTTGTGGCTCTTCTGACGTCTCCATCCTTTTCCGCTTTTTCGTCATCTTCATAATCCTCTTCCTTGTCATCTTCACCATCATCACCGTCATCTTATTCTTCACCATCATCTTCTTCGCCACCATCATCACCATCATCACCATCATCATCATCGCCATCATCACCACCACCACGCCACACCACCATCACCATCACAGGTAGCGAAATTGAAAGCGGTGAATGAATTCTACACGGTAGTCGTACTGGTCTTCAAGCAGATCGAGTGTCTGGACGAAGATAACGAACGGATGACCAGTGACTTGGACGGCACTCTCGCCATCGACTACAGCCAATTGAAATGGCTCGAGAATAGAATTGACCAGCTGGAGAAGGAGTGTCAAGGTCAGCTGAGAATTATAAGGTCGGTCGGTCAATGGATTGATGGATTGATTGATTGATTGATTGATTGATTGATTGATTGATTGATTGATTGATTGATTGATTGATTGATTGATTGATTGATTGATTGATTGATTGATTGATTGATTGATTGATTGATTGATTGATTGATTGATTGATTGATTGATTGATTGATTGATTGATTGATTGATTGATTGATTGATTGATTGATTGATTGATTGATTGATTGATTGATTGATTGATTGATTGATTGATTGATTGATTGATTGATTGATTGATTGATTGATTGATTGATTGATTGATTGATTGATTGATTGATTGATTGATTGATTGATTGATTGATTGATTGATTGATTGATTGATTGATTGATTGATTGATTGATTGATTGATTGATTGATTGATTGATTGATTGATTGATTGATTGATTGATTGATTGATTGATTGATTGATTGATTGATTGATTGATTGATTGATTGATTGATTGATTGATTGATTGATTGATTGATTGATTGATTGATTGATTGATTGATTGATTGATTGATTGGTGACTAGATGGATAAATGAATGAATGAATGAAATAGTGAATTTATTTATTTGCAACTAAACCAAAGCATGAACCAACCACATACA
This sequence comes from Helobdella robusta, assembly GCF_000326865.2. Taxonomy (NCBI): domain Eukaryota; kingdom Metazoa; phylum Annelida; class Clitellata; order Rhynchobdellida; family Glossiphoniidae; genus Helobdella; species Helobdella robusta. The sequence continues at coordinate 3,693,818 of NW_008703893.1, forward strand.
CACACACACACACACACGCACACACGTAGTACATACAATCACACTATCACACATCCATCCAGGGAGACCCAGGAAAAGCACATCCTTCTGCTTCGCTCTAAAACTCGGATGATGAAGCGAATAGCGGAAGCCGAGGCTGAAACTCGAGTGGCGATGCTACAAAAGTTTGGTAAGCTGGTGAGTATGGAGAAGGTGGAATCCATCCTTGTGTCGCCCATCTTCGAAGAACTGTCCCACGACTTCACCATCATGAAACTCAAGCAGTCGAGCGACGTTAAGATCATTGAGGTCGGTCGGATGGACTAGTGGATGGATGGATGGAAGATTGGATTGTTGGATGGATAGATGGATGAATGACTGAATGAATGAATGAGTGGTTTAATGAATGAATGAATGAATACTGACACTAACACAGTCGAAAATTGAGAAGATGGAAGCGGAGTTATCAAACGAGATGAAGATCAACACTGACATCCTCAACTACCTACTGGCCTACAAAGATATCTCTGATGAACTTGCCAACGATCTCAATAGAACTCAAAATCATATGGTTCATTCATTCATTCATACATTCATTCATTCATTCATTCGTTCGTTCATTCATTCATTTATTCATTTATTCATTCATTTATTCATTCATTCGTTTTCTATTCAAATCAATCTTCGTTTAGCGTCCAGAGACCGAGTTCCCCCGAGGGGAACTCATTCTCATTCGTTTGTTTATTTAGAAATCTATCCGCTCATTCAATCATCTACTCGTCACGATTTGCGCATCAATTCACTTGATATAACGATAAAATCATTGATCAATCAATCAATCAATTAATCGAACAATCAAGTAATCGAACAATCAGTCAATTAATTAATTAACGGATCAGCCAACCAACCAACCGACCAACCAGATAAGCAGTACGCAGATGGAGCCGATAAGAATAAAGAAGCAAATGCAAATGGTAGTGGATCAGTTCCAAGAGTTAGTGGAGCTGAAGAGGACGAGGTACCAACTGCTCTACTGTACTCCATCGTCATTTTTGTGATGACGACGACGACAATGATGATTTTGATGACTGTGGTGATGAAGTTAATGATTATAACGTAACGATGATGTTGATGTTGTGTAAATTGATGGAGTTGATAATAAATTTACACTCGAATGTTAGCTGATGTTGTTAATTAATACTGCAAGCGTGTCAGAAGTACAAATGACGCCAGAAGTTTCTATTCATCTGTCTATTTTCCACGTTTTGTTCTTAAATTACACGAAATTTTTATTACAGTGAGAAGAACACTGAAATAAATCAATGATAATCATTTTGTTAATATTTTCAGCAAGGCTTAACTTGGGTGGGTGGCCATAAAAATTATTCAATTGAGGGCGACGATCAGTGCTGAGTTACAACTCAAAATCATACCACATAAAGAGATCTCAAACTTAAAATCCAAGTTTATACTTAATGTAGAAAGATTTCAATTGAAATCATTTCAAAATTATTTAAAATAACAAAATCACCTGCTAGTAATTTTTCCATTACATTTTTGCATCACACGTAAACCTACACACACACGAACACATATATAGGTATATACAATCAGTCAACCAACCAATCAGTCAACCAATAAACTAACCAACCAGCCAACCAACCAATTAAATTTTCTCCAAACTGAATGAGTATTTTGTTAACTTACCACTGTCAACTGAACTGCCGTATGTTCTGTGTTTGGCCTAAGAAAAGATGTTGTATATCTCTTGGTTTTGTTGGTGATGATGGGGAAAATGTAATTGTTGTGGCTATTGTTGCTGCTGCTGTTGTGGCTGCTGTCGTTGCTGCTGCTGTGGCTGCTTTCGTTGCTGCTGTTGTGGCTACTGCTATTTTTTAGCGGTTGTGTAGTATTTCCAGTGATAGCGATTGCGATATTCATGGAAATATTAATAATATAGTTGACTAATTATACATGCATACTACATATACATGCATACAAAAATACATACAGACAAACATACATGTATGTTTGTAGGTATGTATGTATGGTTGTATGTATGGATGTATATATTGGCAGCCGCTAAAACCTAATGCGTATGGTCTTTGATGTTTGCTAATAAACAAGAAATGTGCATTAAGAGGACCGTGCTTGTCGTCTACCGATGCTAATTTCGTATCTATGTGTGTGTGCGTGTGTGTACGGGCGTGTGTCTGGATGTGCATGCTTCTATGTATGTATACGTTTGTATCTGTGTGTAGATACAAACGCGTATATACGCTCAAATGCATCTTGCGAAGGAGAGCACACGTACAACCGGTAATAAGGACATTTCGGATCAATAAAGAACAAGCTCTCTGCTAGGTCGGCTTGCGTGTATGCCTGTGTGTGATTGCATGTGTGCGTATGTGTGTTTTTGTCTGTCTGTGTGTGTGTGTTTTCTGTGAACATATTGGAATTAATTAAGCGGTGTACATACGTTCGCTCGATATGGATTCCATCAACAATTCACTGCTGGTTGCAATTTCATTTATTTATAACTTGAACACGTAAGTTTAATTGGTTAAGAAAAAATATGAATGAATGAATGAACGGATGAATTAATTGATGAACGCATGAACGAACGAACGAATGAATGAAAAGTGTATCGCTTAAAAATGTATAAGTTAGATGTTTAATGAACGTAATGTTTGAATGGATGAGTGAGTGAGTGAAGAAAATTCAAAAAATGAATGAAACGACAAAAATGAGCGAATGAATGATAGAAAGAATGAAACAATGAATGAATGAAAGAATGAATGAATGAATTCTTATCGTCACAAGCACAACGATCACAAGAATTTCAAAACGAATTCACCAAAATTAACATTGTAAAATTCTCAGCCTTCATAACTCATACTGTATTTTCATGATAAATTAAATTATTTATTTCATTTAAAAGACAATCACGCAAAATTATGAACTTAAATAAAAATATTTATATAATTTTATTAATTATTATTAATATTATATATTTAGACTATAACATTTCTAATTTAAGGAAAAAATTTCAACATTCAAAAAAGATTTTTCTTTAGTTTTCAAGTCAAGTCACCATGGAACAAGTTGCCATAAAAATATTACTTCAAATATTATAAAAATAAAATAATATCTATGTGCGTTTGTCTGTATGTCGGTATGTATGCGCGTGTGTGTATGTATTATTGTATGTATGTGTGTATGTATTATTGTATGTATGTGTGTATGTATTATTGTATGTATGTATGCTTGTCTGGTTGGTTTGATTACAATTTTTCTCTTGCTCTAACTTTTATGCTTGATGCTAATGTTGCATATATATGCATGTTTCTATGTACATTAAGCTTTTTTTTTATTTTTATTAAAGTTGTTGTTGTTATTGTTATAGTTGTTGTTGTTGTTATCACGGACAAACATTTTATTTTCGAGTTAACCATCATGATCATCGTCTTCGCCATCACTGATTTTCAAAATCCGGGAGTGACATCTTTCTACCACTTCCGCCACTTGTTGCGGCTGACGATTTAGAGTTTTCTTCCAATATGGCTTCCAACTTTGTTCCCTCCAGCGATATGCTTCTTCTTCGCCGAAAGTGGTACGACGGTGACGTCAGCTCATCACAAGATGGTAGTATTTCCGTTTCCGGTGGCGGAGTGAGCTTCAAAGATGGCGGAGCAGTTGGTGAGAGACTTTGTGGTGATGATGTTGTCGGTGGTGGTAGTGGTGGGCTGGTTTTTGTGGTGCTTGTGCTGCTAAATATGGTAGATGCAACGCTGATTGGTGAATAGATTGGCGTCGGCTTCGGGTAAAACTGTTTTGATGGTTTGGTGAAAGTTGATTGGTCGAAAAATGTTGGAGGGGTGGGGCTATCTGGTCTGGTTGACCTTGATGGAAATGTTGATGTAAACTCATGGACCAATGGTTGTATTGTAACGGACATTGATCTGGCGACGAGATGTTAATCATCGTTAGGACAGCGAAGGCATCAAACAGCCAAATGAATTCACGCACAGCATGCAAAACAACCAACCAACCTATTTCTTCCGCCAACAACTTTTCCGTAACCAGATCCTCCAAAACTCTCCGCACCTGAAACGCCCATCCCCGACGCACCAGTAGAGTACCCGGCAGCACCTCCCATTGCACTGGCCCCACTCAGAAACATCCCACCGGGCAGTTGGAAGACGGACTTCGATCTTGATGACCTGCAAGCGAAGAGGACCGGGGGAGGAGGGGTTAGGGCCTCACCCTCCTCCCCCGCTGCCTGCGACGCTTTTGAGGGCGAGAGTGATCTGATGGCTTCGAGGCGAGGATCGCAGAGCTTGCCGCTGGGACTTCGTAGTCTGGTTGGATGAGGTGATGGGGGATGGAGTGTGATTGGTCGGTTGCGTGTCAAGTTGTCTGTTGTGTGAATGTTCAGAATAAAATGAAAGGACGTTTCACAAACTTCGATTCGACATCTCCTTTCAGTAAAATCCCACCTCCTGGGTCGGAGAGCCTCCTCAACTTCCGGTCATACTTTTCCGGAATTCCCAAAAGCTGGCGACCAGCTGTTGCAGACGCACTTCCGCTGTTGCTGATATTTGAGGAGAGCGTCAGTGGAGATGTAGGGATGTGCAAAGAATTTCTGTGAGTGATGTAGCGCTGATGGTGTTGATGACGCAACAGAGGTTGACATCCAATCAGATCGCCGAACGTGTCCTCTTCATCTTCTTCCGCTTGCTGCTGCTTTGGACTCGATGGTTTTGTCGATGAAGTAGTGGCGGCCATTTTGTTTTAATCGATCAAAAATTGAGGTTGATGTTACGTGTTTTCAGTTTAATCAACTTTTATCCTATTAAAAATAATTATATACCGAGTTGTAATCGTCGTTAATCAGCTGGAAACCGTGCTGAACCGTATCTAAACGGTGATGTAAGTAGCGAAAGCACATCACTGCAGTATTGGGCCAACTGTCATCCACTTCACTGACGTTTTTCCTAATCTAGTCACTCAGCGTGTGTCTCAAAATTTCTCAAATAATGCATTGCTTGTGACTGTGAACAAGCTTAATATTGATTGTATGAGACCCTACGTATGTATGCATCATATATGTATGTATGTATGTATGTATGCATGTATACATGCATGCATGTATGTATGTATGTATGTATGTATGTATGTATGTATGTATGTATGTATGTATGTATGTATGTATGTATGTATGTATGTATGTATGTATGTATGTATGTATGTATGTATGCAAGTAGTGTGCATTTTAATTGGCTTAGCACAGTCAGGGAAGGGTGGTTTTACTAAATGTTTATGTTTACGTCTGTCTGTCTGTATGTATGGATATTTGTTTGTATGTGTGTATGTATGTCTGTCTGCATATGCGTGTATAGCTGAATGTATGTATTCATATATGTATATATGTTTGTATGAATGTACGTACACTTGTATTATTATACAGATACACAACTCTTTTGCTCTGCTTATTTTGATGTACGCACATTTATCTTCAAAATCTTAGTCGTTATCATCATCATTTTCTTTTTAATCAGTATCGTCATCATCATCGGCATCATCATCGTCAGTATCAGTATCAGCATCATCATCATCGTCAGTATCAGTATCAGCATCATCATCATCGTCATCGTCATACGGAGGCAGTTTGAATTCAGCTCTCATCAAATAATTTCATTGCTTTGCCCAGATCACAACGGCACTACTATCACATAGTTAGTCATCAATCATCAATATTTCAACCTCATCGTCATTATTATTAATATTATTATTATTATTTATACTATTTTAATTACCATCTTCATCACAGAGCAAGAAAGTTCTTCGTATTATAGTGCTGGAGTTAAGCATGTCTTTAAAACATCTTCCCACAGTCTGCTGATGAATTGCTTTTTTTAATAGTTTTTGAAACTACTGAGCTAACTTTAAACGTTTAATTAATTCATTAATTCAATGATTTAATAATTCATCAATTCATTCATTCATTCATTCATTCGTTCATTCACTAGCAAAAAGTTGTAGATAAAATAAAATGCTGCTAGCGACATGGTAGGAACGATATTTCTTTAAATCTCTGTGACGAACTTCTGCAAAAAACTTGCCAGAAAAGATTTTTCAACTGGCAGATGTCAGCTCGGTTCCAAAGTTCCAAAATTTTTTTTCAAACTTTTTCAACTTTTTTATTTGCTTTATTTTCCAAATTTTAAATATGCAACTTTGAAAGATTCTTTGCTTAACTTTAGTTGCTAAATAATTATTTTATTTCTATATTTCGAATAATTTTTTATTTATTTTAAATAATTTTTATAAATATTTTTTAATGATAGCATAGGGGACATTTTTTTATTTCTTTCCATCATCTTCAGTGGCTGGGTTTGAACCATATGCTGTTGAAACTTTTGAGAGATACTTAAAGCAAGACAATTGTAAGAAATAATTAAATATTATAAATAAACATGAAATAATTATATAAAACACATGGGCTATTTGCATGTTTTTGCATGGCGCTCAAAGCCCATGAAGAAAGAGGAACCATTGTTTTCAAGTGAAAATTTATTCGAGACAAACAGTTAAATATATCCCTTAAAAATTCAATTGGACAATTACGTAATCTCTCTCTCCCTCTCTATCTTTCTCTCTTCTTTCTCTCTCTCCTCTCTCTCTCTCTCTCTCTCTCCTCTCTCTCCTCTTACACCAGTAACGCTAACAATCATCAATTCATATTTTTATATGTCTGAATATTAAGGTTTTTATTAGAATTTTGTGTTACAGATATGTATATATGTGTGTATGTATGTTTGTTTGTATGTGTGTGTGTGCGTGCGTGTGCGTGTGTGTATATATATGATTATTGTGTTATACATGATCAGTTTCAAATAGAAAAAATTACAATAACGATACTACCGCAATGATTAAGACGATGACAGCCAGCCAAATAAATGTATGTATGTGTGTGTGTGTTTTTGTATGTGTGTATGTGTTTGTGTGTGTGTATGTGTTTGTGTGCGTGTGAGTTTGTGTGTTTTTGTGTGTGTGTATGTAGGCGTTGTCGAATTTATAGATGAAACAAAAACATTGTCACACAAGTGTACATTCTACGTACTACTGAATGATCAAAACGTTCATGGGATGGGGTAAATAAATATTCAAACATACATATAAATACACACATACATAATTTTTCTAATGTATGTATGTATGTATGTATGTATGTATGTATGTATGTTTGTTTGTTTGTTTGTTTGTATGTCTGGAAAAAACAGTTCTTTCACATTTAAAAAGAGTGCCTAAAATGATTAAATATATATTACTCTTTGATGATGATGATGATGATGAAGAGGAAGAAGAAGAAGAGGAAGAAGAAGAAAAGGAAGAAGAAAAAGATGCTGATGATGACGAAGAAGATGACGACGATGGTGTTGATGATGATGACGATGTATATTAAAATAACTCAAATTCACAATAGTAACATATTTTTCGAAAAACTTCTTAATATTCGAAGGAGATCTGAGAGGGATTAAATCCCCGAAGAATGCGTTCGACGTAATTGAAAAATAAAAAAATCATTAGTTTTTATCTTCAAAGATTACATTTTCGGCGTTCCATATTCTCTTCTATTTATTCTTTGTTTCTTCCATAATCTTTGTTTTGATTTATATATTTTTTGCTCTTGTTTGATTTTTTTTCTATGGCGAATGTAACTTTTATTTAACACACATATTCGTCATTATTTTTTTACACAAACAATCACACACACACTCACACACGCACACACACAGACATATTCACATAAATATATATATATATATATATATATATATAAACATTTAGCGTCTATTTATCTTTAGTTTTTCTTATATTTTCAATTAAATTTCTTTCATTTCCGCTTCTTCATCTGAATATTTTTATTATCGTCTGCGCGTTTTCTGGAATATCAATTTCAGAAATATATCTATAGGAATTCATTCAGCCCGTTCAAATTTTAGAGATCGGGATTGTTTCCGGTTTTGTAGTGACGTCATCGTACCTACTTCCGGCATTCTGGCATCTTCCGCATCCGCCGGAAACCATCTTGAAAAGGATTTTCCGGAACTTGCGACCGACCAGACAGTAGAGGAGGAAGTTGATGGCTGAATTTAAAGTGAGGAGTAAGTTGGCCACGTGATTGGTCATCCTGAATGCCCACTGCTGATCTCTGGTCAATGAGGAGTAGGGGGAGTAGTCTTCGATGGTGGCCTGGATCCGGATGATGAGATCCGGGGTTTGGCAGAGGATGAAGACCGTTACGACGACGATTAACATCAGTGTGATGTTTTCGCGTTGCTTGGCTGTGGTCGGTCGGAAGTGATGCTGCTGCTGTGGCTGCTGTGGTTGCTGTGGTAGTGGCTTGTAGTGTTTCTGTTGAGAATGTTGTGGTGGCTGTTGTGGCCGTGGTTTTTGAATAAGTGATTGCTTTTCTCCGCCATTGTTGTCATTTTTTAGCTGCTGAAGTTGTCCTAAAGTGTTTTCGTTGTTGTTGTTGATGATGTTGTTGTTGTTGTTGTTGTTGTTGTTGTTGTTGTTGTTGTTGTTGTTGTTTGCACGGTGAACCGTAATGTCGTTCTCCAAGTTATTATCGACGATGTCGTTTATATCATCTTTGCCATTGAGGTCGTTCTTTAAGACGATGTTGTTGTTGTTGCGGTTGTTGTTGTTGTTGCTGCTGCTGTTTGTGTCGTTGTTGATGTTTTCAGTAAATGTATTGATGTCATCATTGTTGTTGACATCATCATCGTTGTGGTTGTTGTCGTTGTTGTTGGTACCGTTATTATTTGTATTATTCAATGCAACATTTTGTTCTTTGTCATTGGCAATGTTGTCTTCATCATCATCGTTGTTGTTGTTGTTATTATTATTATTATTATTCTTACTACTACAGCTAGTGTTATTATTATCAAATATTTTGCTGGCTTTATCCGAAAAATCTGGCTTGTTTTTATTTCGCTTATTACTGGCCCCACTGTTGAGCCTGGTGTTATTATTATTATTATTGTTGTTGTTGTTATTGTTGTTGTTGTTATTTTTATTATTATTGATGTTGTTGTTGTTGTTGTTGTTGTTGTGGCTGTTACAGCTGGCCATGATGGGATGAATGGATGGATTTCTTCGTCGTCGACTGACCCTCAACCTCTTGGGGAAAAAAAAACGTCGTCATCATCATCAACAACATCGTCACGGTCATCATCAACAACAGCAACAACAGCCACAGCAGCAACTCCAGCAGCCACAACAGCCACAGCAGCAGAAGTCGCAACAGCAGAAACCACAACAGCCACAACATCAACTAACACGCGTTAGTAGCAAGTTGAAGATGATAAGAACAGTCAATGGCCCCATAGACTTGAACACCAGCGACATACCAGTTTTATAAATGATTTGGTAATATAGGTCATTGATTAAATAGGTCATCTGTGAACCAATCAGGATGTAGTTGTATTTTGAGGTGCTAACTTCATCGTTGTCGTCATAATAATCGTCATCGTCATCGTCGTCGTCATCATGATTGTTGTTGTTGATTGCGTTTGCTGTTGTAGTGGTGATTTTGTTGTTGTTGTTGGTAGTGGTGATGGTGGTGGTGATAATGATGTTGTTGTTGTTGTTATGGCTGTTGTTGATGATGATTTTGTTGTTAATGACGTCATCATCGTCGTTGTCGTCGTC
>NW_008703893.1:3719263-3720236 GCF_000326865.2 Helobdella robusta
GGCATTACGTAACGAGGTGTCATCATCATCATTGTGGCAGTTACAACGTGACGTCATCGTCGTCATCATCATCATCACCTAATCATCATCATCATCATCATCATCATCACCCAATCATCATCATCATCATCACTTCTTGGTCATCTTAAAGCTCTTAGCGGTCAGTCGCTATTGTAATCTTCGTAGCCAGCGTCATCATCATCACCCCCACCATCATCATTACCACCATCATCATCACCCAATCATCATTATCATCACCCAATCATCATCATCACCCAATCATCATCATCATCACTTCTTGGTCATCTTCAAATTGTTAGTGGACAGACAGGCCGAGAATCTCGTTACAGGCAAGATTAAGATGGGCATACGTTATCATCATCATCATCATCATGTCATCATATCATCATCATCACTTCGTCGTCATCATCATCACCATAATACTCTATCATCATTACTATTACCACTCCATGATTATTATTATTATTATTATTATTGCGTCGTCATCATCATCATCATCAGCAGCATCACGGTCAGAAGTCATCGCAACTTACCAGCGACACATACGGATAATTATTTTATCGCAACCAATCATCGTCGCTTCATCATCATCAGCGTCATCATTATGACGTCATAATCGTAACTGTTATGCCATCATCATCATCATTATTATTATTATTATTATTATTGTTGTTGTTGTTGTTGTTGTTGTTGTTATTATTACCATTACTAAAATTTCTTGGTCGTCATCATCGTCATCATTCCAGCCAACGTACTAATCAATCAATAAATTTTCTTATAGTGTAAACTGCGCATATGATAATCATCATCATCATCGTCATCACCATCATTATCATCATCATCATAATCATCATCATTACCATCATCATCATCGTGACCGCCTCCAGAGTCGTCATGAAAGCACGTGACCCGGAACATTCATTCAAAATAGATGGATGGATGGTTTGTTGCA
>NW_008703893.1:3723576-3741764 GCF_000326865.2 Helobdella robusta
GGGAAGCCATTTTGTTGATACCAACTGGCTTTTTAATCTATGTTTATGTATCTTTGCTCCGAGGAAGATGACGTGATGAGGTTCGGTCGGTCAGACGTAAAAACGCGAAAGAGAGAGAGAGAGAAAGAGAGAAGAAGAAAGATAGAGAGATAGGAAGAGGTGCAACGAAACGACATATGAATAGAACGTTCTACAATGTGCAGCTTGAAACCGACACACGTAAATAGTTATAATTACAAAATAGATGCAAATATCCATGCGACAAAATATAGGAAGAATATAGACGCATAAATGGTAAAACACACACATCCATACAAACACTTTACATAAATTTGACGGTAGATGAAAAGAGAATAACCAAAAACATGCAGACAGACACTCGGACAGACACATGCACAGACACAGACATACAAACAAACACAAACGAACAGATACGTTGATATTTATGGGGAAATTAAGAGAGAGTTAAGAACTAAAGGAAAAATAATTTACCTACATGCCCGCTCCAGTTAAATGAAACAATCTAATTAAGAAAATCGTTGCGGAGATGATGACGATGATGATGATGATGATGATGTTAGTATTGATAGTGACGATAACGATGATGATGATGACGGTGGTGATCATGATTATGATCTTTTCTTCGTTAGTAGTGGTAGTAGTAATACTACTGTAAGCGAGTAGCTTCCTATAAGATATAAAAGCCGGTCAATAAAGGAACCGGCAAAATTCTAAGTAATAATATAAACCTTACAATGGGCTATAAACATCACACTACGCACACACACACACACACTCACACAAACACAGACAAACACACACAGACACAAACACAGACAAACAAACACACACACAAACATACACACACACATATATATAAAGAATATTAACCCCAGCTACTATTAATGCCCAATAATAATAGTTTATAATGATCTTTTCAATAGCTGGCCCGCCCGGAGTATTTATACTACTTTAAAGTATTATCATCGTTCATGCCTCTACTATAGATGTTTTAGTAGTAGTTGTAGTAGCCACATCAGCAGCAACAGTCTTTGTAGCAGCAGCAGCAATTGTAGTAGCAGCAGCAGTTGTAGTAGTAGCAAAAGTAGTAGTAGTAGTAGTAGTAGTAGTAGTAGTTGTGGTAGTAGAATTAAAAGTAGTATTTTAATGATTAAAAAAATTATTAATTCCGAAGAAATGAAATCCGACATAACAAAAATAATTGCGCCATAAATACGGCTTCTACTTTTTCTTATTTTCAGATGATTCTACCAATGAAGGATTTACTGAGAAAAAAATTTAAGCGCCGCAAAAATGTTCATACATACAAACGTATATACATAAATAAAAAGATTTTTTTATAATGAAACGAAAAAAAATATGCTAAAAAGTTACATATTAGCGGGAAATGGAAGAAGATGATGGGCATAAAAATGAAATATCGAGTGAAATTTAAAGTGCACATCAATCTAACTTCAGCGTTTTCAATCATAGGCTCATGAGATCATTCCTACACACACGCATACACACACACACACGCATGCACACACACGCATACACACACTCATACACACACGCATACACACACACACGCACATGCAAAGAAACATACGCATGTACATTCTGAGGTGCATATGCAGGTTTGCTGGTTCAAATCTCTAGATGTGTTTGACCGTTTTTAAAAAGCTATTACTGTCCTTTATTCGTTTTTCTTTTTGTTCTATTCAGTCATTCATCTATTCATTCATTCAGTCAGTCATTCATTCTTTCTTTTGTTTCTTCTTTCATTCTTTTAGTCTTTTTTTCAATTTTCTAATTCTTTTACTTTTTCAGTCCTTCCTGGATTTCTCCATTCAATTCATTGTTATTTAATTTTCTTTTGTCGCTTTCAACTTCGTCATCTTCATCTTCATTTTCATCTGCTGTTGCAGCGTTATCTTTCATTCATTCATTCATTCATTCATTCATTCATTCATTCATTCATTCATTCATTCATTCATTCATTCCGTATTTTAAAAAAAAAAATTTTCTCGGTATTTTTTTGTTGTTGGTGGTGGTGTCCGTTTCCTAAAATTAATTAATTTATAATCAATCTTTCTCTCACTCATTCACTCCCTCTTTCTCTCTTTCTCTCTCTCTCTTTCTCTCTCTTTCCTTTTTCCTACCTTCTCTTTCTTTTAATTTCTTACATTTTCTTTTTTCTCTTCATTCGTTTTTTATTCCTTCATTTTTCCTGGTCAGTCTATCAACATTTGGACCATGCAATGCATCTATCGCATGCTTTCCATCCATCCATCCAATCAATTATTCATTTCATTCATTCGTCATTCATTCATTCATTTATTTTTTGTGTCCGTCTGTTCATCCGTTCGACTGTCCATCCATCAACAAATCAATTTTTCTAAAAAAAAATGTTTTCAGGCATTTTTTTCATCGAAAAGGTAGAAATATGATGGATGGATGGTTGATTGGATGAATGAATGGATGGATGGATGGATGGATGGATGGATGGATGGATGGATGGATGGATGGATGGATGGATGGATGGATGGATGGATGGATGGATGGATGGATGAGCAGATTTTTTAGGTCCCCTAGCGGCCATCTAAAACCATTTACGACGAAAATCTATTACCTATGGATAGATGGATGGAAGGAACGAATGAATGAACGATTGATAGATAAATAAATGATCGTATGCGGGAAGGAATTAATAAAAATTGAACGACTGAATGAATAAAAAAATGAATGAAAATGAGCGAGTGATGAACAAATGAATTAATGAGAAATAACCGACTGAATTAACGAAAAACTAATGAAAAACAAATGGAAAATGAATGAATGGATTGAATGAATGATTGAATGAATGAATGAATGAATGAATGAATGAATGAATGAATGAATGAATGAATGAATGAATGAATGAATGAATGAATGAATGAATGAATGAATGAATGAATGAATGAATGAATGAATGAATGAATGAATGAATGAATGAATGAATGAATGAACAAAACAAATGACCAAAAAATGAATAAATGAGTTAAAAAAGGAATGAACAATTGAATGAGTAAACGAATAGATGAGTGGGCAAACAATGGAAGTAATGAATGTTGCGGCGGCCAAACAACAAATTGTTACATTCCCTTTATACGCTGGTCGATGGATTGTCTGGAGAATGAAGGGATGAATTAATGAGTGAATGAATAAATTGGTAAATGATTGAAAAAACGAATGAAAGAATGAAGCTGCGAATGAATGAATTAGTTAATGAATTGAAGCGAAAGAAATTTATTAAACACAAGATAAAACTGAAAAAATGGACGCCGATTAAACGCTCCAGTGATAAATTGACCAAAAAAGAGATCGATTTAAAAAAATAAAAAGACAAAATAGAAAGCAAGAATGAATGAATGAATACACGAATGAATGAATAAAAGAATAAATGCACGGATGATAGGATGATTGATTGGTTGACCAGGTAATGTTACGTGTGTACTTTTTGAATGATGAATATTGCCCATGCATAATTAATAAGCAGAATTTCTAAACAAAATTGCCTCTTTTTCTGGATATTTTAGAATTAAAATCAAAGAATTTCAACAAATTTTATGAAAAAATGTAAAATATAAAAAATTAATTTTTTAAAAGTTAAAATTTTAAAAGTTAAGCAACTGATCGAAATTTTTTTCAAAAAAATCTAACTTTCCAGTCAAGGAATTGAAAGAAATAACTCCTTCTCTCAAAATAATTGAACAATTTTATTAATTATTTTCCATAAAATATTAAAAAAGGTTTTTTTTTAAATTAAGAATAATAAAATCATAATTTCGGCTTCAAGATTGTCTGGGTAATAGTTGAAAAAATCGTTATATATCAATGGCTAGGCATAGGAATGCATGTACCTATATAGTTATATAGATTAACATTGAGTTATATATGGTTATATAGAGTTATATAGAGTTATATAAGGTTATATAAAGTTCTATTGAGTTTTATAGTTATAGGGTTATATCAGAGCCGGCTTTGAACCATGGAATTCCCGCGATTCCCGTTCCCATGCCCACCTCGAAATCACAATTACAGCAGTTTTTAAAAATGAAGCGCTTCAAACTAATTAATTAATGAATGGTACATCTCTCAAACATTTCGTGTTCCATTTTTAATTATAAATTGTAAGGATTTTTGTGGATGATCTCGTCGCGATTTCTGTCGTTTGAATGATATAAATTGCAAATTTGTATTGTTTGAAGCAATTGAATTGTTTAATTTTACAATCGGTTGAGATTTTTTGTCGATAAAAATTTAATTCATTCCCGGTTCGCCATCATGAATATAAATCCGTCGTCGTACTCAACGTTGTTGTCCGGATCCGGGGGAACCCAATCGACGTACCCGTCACTTCCTCCGCTACCCTCACTTCACCAGCAGATGCAGCAACCTTTGCTGCAGTCCCCAGCGCCATCTAATCAGCTTAATGAGCAGTCGCAACAACAACAATATCTCATGAATGAACCTTTCCACCAGCAGAATCGTGGACCAGCGGAGCCCTACTTCCAGCCCCCACCACAGCATCAACCCCCTCCACCACAGCATTTGCCACAGCAACAATATCAACAGCAGCAGTATCAGCAACAGCCACAATTTCAACAAAGAAATGATCGTTCTAATCAGTTTGAGTTTGAAGACCAGCTAAATAGCGGAGATAGAAAAGATTACAAAGAGTTCAAAGAGTACAAACTTGATGTATGCAGAGAGTACATGAGAGGTAGATGTACCAGAAGTGATCAGGGCTGCAAATATGCCCACCCTCCACCGTACGTTGAGGTCATTGATGGCAAAGTCATCGTCTGTTTTGATTTTACCAAGGTTAAATTTGTTTCTCCATTTTTGAATATTTGAACGTTTTCAAATATGATGTTAATTTGCTTATACACTAATTTTTCTCAAATGAGCAGAATCGCTGCAGAAGAAATAATCCCCCATGTCGTTACATGCATCCACCTTCTCATTTGGTTCCTAATTTTGGATCAGGAGATGCCCCAGCCAGCAGAAACAGAAGTCGAGGAGGTCAGGGATTTGGTGGCGATGGGAGGTCTAGGAGTAATGATAGAAGAGGAGGCCCCAGCAACTTTTCATCAGTAATTTTATTTATTCCCTGCATTTATTTATTTAATTGTTATCAATTGAAATTGTTTTAATTTTTCTTATAATTTCACCAACAGCCACAGAATGATTCCTTCTTCATGGGACCCGGCAGGAATCAGTCAGGATGGACACAGAACAACAGAGACCACTCGCTGAACAGCAACAGAAATGTTGGCAACAGTTTCAACAGTGGCGGATACGATGACAACTTTGAAGGTGGCTTTGGGGGCAGAGATTTTGGTGGAAATAATTTTGGAGGTGGGAGATCAGGTGGAGGAGGAGGTTTTGGGGGAAGATCAAATGATGGAGGAAATAGAAGGAATAGGATGAGTGGAGGTAGAGGAGGATTTTCTGGAATGGGTTCCGGAGGAGATGGTGGGTTCAACAAGGGAATGAGAAAAGATCAAATTGAGGTTGTTATTGCTTCGTAGAATAGAATTTTCACAAGTAATTTCTTATCTTCTATTAATTTTATGAAAATCTACGAATAAATGCAGGTTTGTAGACAGTTCCTTCGTGGCAACTGTGATCGTGAAAGGTGCAAATACGCCCATCCGCCACCCCACATAAGGGTGAACGATGGTTACGTTGTTTATTGCATTGACTACATCATCAAGGGTTCCTGTGGCAAGGGTGATTCCTGCAGGTACTTCCACATGCCTGAATATCTGGCCGAGTTGTATGGAAAGGCACAAGTGGTTTGTCATATTTTTTAATTGTTTTATTTAAAGTTTCTTTTGTTTTGACTTTTTTTCGTGTTGAGCTTAATTTTTAATCAGTTTACTAGATTTTTCACATTCATGAGGGATTTGTTTGTTTTAATTTTCTGCCAAAGAATCGCAAAAGACCTTATGACAATTCCATGGATAGCAATGATGTGGATGATGGCAGTGCCAAGAGGTGCGCTACTGGCGATGACCTCGGTTGTGAAGATTACAACAACAACAATGATGGTGGGGCTGAAAACTACGATGACGACAACAACAACGCTGTTGATTACAGCAATAGCAATGATAACAATGATGTTATTGATTACAGTAACAACAGTAATAATAATAATAATAATTACAATAATGATTACAACCATGGTTACGATGATAATAATGTCAACAATAATAATGACGGTGGTTTCGTTGGCAGTGAGTATAATGTGGAGGAGAACAAAGGACAGACTTATGAAGGAGGTGATGATGCCGGCTATAATCTGGTTGTCGATGAGAATAAGAATAATGATGCCGATGTTGAAAAGAATGCCTCTGCTGCTGCTGTTGCAGTCACCACTACTGCTACTGGTGGTAGCGGTGGGGATGTTGCCGTTGGTTCCACTGATGTAAGTTTTGTCTGATTGTTTATTACTTCCCAAATGTTCATTAATTATGCAATTATATCTGCTTCATGAATATTAATAACCTGTTAATTATAATATTTTCTGCAAATCAACGCAGGCATTGCATGCAGTGGGCTCACCAGCAAAGCAGCAATTTGCAGCTGATTCGCAACAGCAAGCAAGCAACTAAGCAAGTTGTTATACATGGCTCAGTCACATGATATTTGTGATGCGCGTATTGATAAATATCAATTATTATCAATGAATGTTTTTTCCTCTTATTATAAATAGATACTTCATGATGATCTATTAAAGAATTATGTTCTCTGTCATATTTTACATTAATTACTGGATACATTGGCTCATTTCATTGTGACTGCATATAGTTGATAAATTCGTTTATGTTCGAATTTGTTTTAATTGAAGTGTAAAGATTGAATTTTGATTGATTAGAGGTATGAATTTTAATGAAATGGAGACTATTATAAATGTTTGTGTTGTGAATTTTTACTTTCCAGATGTTCGAGTCTTCCTAAGTGCGTGTCTGTTTATGTTTTTGAATGGATTCTATCATTTTGTTTGTGCGAATTCGTATTTTACTTTCTCAAGTAAATCTGTTCGCCAGCGTTTAAATTGCAGGAAGAAATGTTTGTTTAATAATAAATTTATTGTTCGTTGGAGTTGAATATTTTTTCGATGGTAAACAACATGGCGGGCGATAGTAAGCTGATTTCGATCTTATCCTACCCTAATCGAATAAATTTGAAGTCACTTGGGGTCGAATGTCTCAAGAAATGTTTGGATTACGTAAGTTTTAATTTATTTGAGTGCAAATTTCACGCTTTGAATTGCGCTGATAAGTTATTTCATGTTGCAAGCAGAGAGGAGTTCCATACAACGGCATGAATGAAGATGCGGATGCGTTGAGAGAGTTATTCAAATTGCACATCGCTCCTGAGTTACAACGAGTCTACAGGGATAATCCGCTTGAGAAACATCTCCTCGATCTGCAAAACAATTGTAGTAAGAGACGTATTGACCGGTTTGAAATTTTATTGTTTTCAAACTTGTTGAAACTAAAAATGCTGCTTGGAAAGCCTCTCTTATTTTTAAGCTAAAAATCATGATTTATACCTGTTATAATAATCTATGTTTGTCATGGTAAAATTTTATTTTTCCTGATTAAAGATATTTAAAATTTCAAAATTAGTGATAATGGTCTATTGAAAAGAAGACAGCATGAATCACATCTCCATGAAGAATTAACAAATTGTGATGATGAAACATGCAGAACAACATCCAACCACCAAAAAGATGGTAGTCAGAATGCTGCTACTGCTGATCACAAAACAACTGAAACAGTTCTTTTAAAAAAATTAAATAAAACGGTCGTCATAACTGTAAGAAATTAATTTTTAATATTTAATTATTCAGTCAATTAAAATATATTTTCTGTTTCAGACGTCAGACAGTCCACCAGTCAAAAAGTTTAAGCCAATTACATTTCCCTGACGTTTTTAAACATATTTAATGTTTAAATTGACTGTTAATCACATTTTTTAATCATCTTAGTTGCGGTACATTTGTTGATTTTTATAAAAAAAAAATATTTCAGTACAACTTTGTTTTAAATATTTGAAGAAAAGAACCGATTTTCTTTATTTATTGAAAGTTTCTGTGTTCACTTTTCTAGCAAGCTGAGAACATCAAACTTTCTCTTGTGTGCGCCTCTGTTCACCAATTCTTTACTTACTATATTTGTTGGGAAACTTCTTGAACATTTTTTGTACTTTACTTTCTCACAAGTTTCGGACTTTTTATGGGCCCCAACTATGGCCCTTCTCGCCTTTTTCAGGGCTTTTTTCCTCCTAAAATCCCCCATTAAAAAGTCCTCTACGTTAGCAGGGTGGACAGCCCAATAGTGCCCCTTCCCTGAGTTGCACCTGCCCACTTTGATGAAGCAGTCATTCAGGGATAAGTTGTGCCTGACGCTGTTTCTCCACCCAGATCCTCGTGTTCTGAAGTAAGGGTAACGTTCCAGGACCCACTGGTAGATTTCGCCTAGGACCAATTTTTTATCTGTCGACTGCAAGATAGCAGTTGCTATGAGGCCTATGTAGCTGTGAGATGGCTTCTGTTGTTCGTCTCGTAACATGCCACGTAAGATTTGGAGGTTGGTGGATGAGTTGTTGCTGCTTTCAACGTGGTTGTTGTTGTTGATGTTGCAGATGCCGTCGATTTTGGCGTTGAAGATGTTGATGTTGTTGTGCAGTTGAGCCCAGAGACGCATTCTCACCATATCTCTGTGGTATTCGTGCATTTGTTGATGCAGTTGAGGTAAGTTCAATTCTTGACGCTCGCTATAGTTATGTCGTTGCAATTGCTGGTATTTCAGTAATTGTCGTTGCTGATGTTGATGCTGCATAAATTTTGCTTTGTACTGTTGCAAGGAGTAGAGTTGCAGGATTTTGTTGGAAGAAACATTGTCACTGTTGATGACAGGATAAGAAGCTGTCGTTGTCGTTGTCGATAAAGATGATGATTCGGTTGGATTTCGGTAGAATTTATTGGGGAAATGATTGCCAACTTGACGAATCTTTGGATGGCGCTGCATGTTGCTGGATGTTGATGACGTCTGCCACGAACTAAAATATTTTGCCCATTTTGAATTGACAGCACGATTTCTTAAAAATGAAGTCTCAATAAAATCATTCCTGGCCCTTTTAAAGTAGAATTCAACGAGAATTTAAAATCTATCCTGCTCTGTCATTGGTCAGTTCGCTACAGATGCTCGCTTCCCATTGGTCAAAACTCTTTAATAACGTTGCGAGAATGTCTGTTATTAACTCTGCTTACTGTTGTTACTATTGTTATTATTATTAATTTTATTATTATTATTGTTGTTGTGTTTGGTAGTAATGATGATAGTAGTTGTTACGGTGGCAATGTTAAAATTACGCTTGATTAGTTTGTGTTACTTCTCTTTAATGATGCCATGTTCTCGATGCCCATTGGCTATTCAAATATGACGTCACTAACAACATTAATAATAATAACGATAGCGGTTTATTTGTTGCGTTTATTTTTATTTTGAGGTCATAGGTCATGGATATAATGAAGATAGCGTCTCGTTATTTTGTTTGTTGGAAGCTGTGTTGGTGCCAGCGAAAAACCAGCAGAAAATATATACTGCTGGAGAAAAAATGCAAACATTAAGTACGCGAACAAGCCCTGCAATCATCATTAGCGGCAAAACATGCGACAACTTCCCGTTCGATTTAAATTATACAGCGCTTCACAATCCACGCACATCATTTCTTTTGATCATGACGTCATATCAACAACAGTGATGGTCGAACTAATTCGAAATATGTCCGTCGTCTGTTTGTGTTATCCTGGTGGGTGCTTATTACGCGCTAGAAAAAGATTTGACGTCGTTAATAATATCACATCATCATGTTTTTAATCATTCCCTCATCACCATCGTCGTCATCGTCTTCATCGTTGTGCTGTCACTGTTTCTGCTTAATTACTTTTTTAATCATCATTATCAGCGTCATCATCGTCGTCGTCGTCATCACTGTTAGCCTTGTAAGATTAAGGAAAAGATTTCATGCGCCATTGCTATAGGAACGCTTGTTGACACAGGTGATGCTAATTTCATCATCGTTTTCATCATTTCATTTTGATCGTCATCATCACCGTCATTTTAATCGTCATCATCGTTATCATCATCATCATCATCTCTATCTTCTTTCTCTATCGTCACCAACATCACCCAAGTTTTAAGCTTAATTTGTATCATTCTATTTGTACAGTACAATATACGTCACCATCTTTCTGATTTCAAGTCGCATCATCTCGTTATTACCATCATCACCATGATCAGTATCAATGTTAGCAGTACAATCGGTGGTAATATAACTGTCATCATCATCATCGTCGTCATCATCGTCGTCGTCATCACTTTCTCAACCTCAACTATTTATATCCGACATTTCTTCACAAGTTTACTGAAGCAAAATGTCAGACGAACAAATACAAAATAAGTCCGAATAGGTATGTTTTGGCTTGTTTGTATGTGTGTTCGTTTGCATGTGTGTTTGTACAATGCGTATATATGTATAGAGAAAGAGAAAGAGAGAGAGAGAGAGAGAGAGAGAGAAAGAGAGAGAGAGAGAGAGAGAGAGAGAGAAAGAGAAGATTGACTTATAAAGACACATGATCTTGAGATATTTTCTTTATTTTACATCCCGATATGTGTATTTATGTATGTATATTTGTATCCATGTATATATGTATGCATATTTGTATGTATGTGTGTATGTATATATGTATGTGTGATTGTGCGTGTGTGTGTGTGTTTGTTTGTGCGTGTGTGTGCCAGACGAAAAAAGTCTAACAAGATTTTCCGATTTTTTCCTAATTAATTAATTAATGGTTAATGCATCGCGGGACACTTTCGGCTATGCAGAGGTGTCAGTCTCCATCTCACGCACACGCACACACATGCACACATACACACGTACACATACACACACGTACACAAACACACGCACACACACATCCAGAGGTATATATACGTACATGGTACGTCACTCAAATTAAAGAATCAAAGAATTTTATTTATATGTAGCATCTCAACACGATCTCACTTTATTTGTGTTCGTTGCCTATAAAGTATGAAAGGCAATTTTATTTTCTCATAATTTAATATTTATTAAATTTAAATTAGTAATAATTATTATTAATTAGTATTTTATTTTTTAAAATTTAGACAATTTCGAGTTAATGATGGGCGTTATCGGTAGCAAAACTAGTCCAAACTCTAGCAACAACAGCAGCAACAACAACAACAAAAAATACAACAACAACAACAACAACGACAAACCAGATCTGGAGGTTAGGGGTACGCGGATATCCCCAAAGCCCCGTCGACCAGCGCGTGAGGTTGTTGTGGTTCAGCCCTTGCTACAACAACGCAACAACAACAGCAACAAAAACAACGTCAACAACAGTAATAAAATGAACGCTGATAACAAAATATGCAACTCAAACAACGACAAAAACAAACTGAATGATAACATTGACAACGACAACAACGACGATGACGTCACCGACAAGACCGTCAACAATGAGACCACCAGCGAAGTCAACAGCTTCAAAATGACGTCACCCACGTCGCCAAAAGCGGAACTAATCATGGTGAAGGAGGCCGTAAGTCACCAACAGCACGATCTCACAGCATCAACAACAACAACATCAACACCAACAACAACAACAACATCAACAAAAACAACAACTAATAATAATAATAATATTACCTCTCCAAAAGATATCTCAAATGACATCAACGCTGTTAACATAGAGACTACTCCTACCACTACTACTACTAATACTACTACTACTACTACTGCTGCTTGTAATAATAATAATAATAATAATAATAATAATAATAATAATAATAATAGTGATGATTGTATAACATCTAACGAAAAAGGCTTGGAAGGGGAAAATTGCGCGGTCGATAATGAGGAAGATGGGAATTCCATTTCCGCTATGTCGAGCGTCAGTGACGTCAGCATAGATAAATTAATCTGCAAGGAGGAATATTTAGATCTATGCAATATGGCCGACCTACCTGCCATTGAAAGTCCCGAAGCGGCTAACATCTCTTCTTTGCGGTGAGTGATAATTAAGGAAATCTCATCATTTATTACTACGATCATCATTATCATTGTCGTCGTCGTCATCTTCTTCATCGTTATCATAACCAGGATCAAGGAGATCATGGTACTCATAGAAAACTCCGCCCACCCAGCCAAGCAGCCAATCATAGACAACCTGAAGTATGCATGCCAGGTCCTAGATCACGTCTTCGAAAATGAAACAAAGTATGAAAATTTTATGAATTATCCAAATATTTTCATTAATATTTTTATAAATAACTTATTTATTTATCTTTGTCTTATCATTCATTACTATTGATATTACTAATGCTATTGCTGCTTTATCAACTACTACTGCTGCTACCACTGTTACTACTACTACTCCTACTACTACTAATATTACCACTACCGCCACAGACGTTTGTGTGGCGAGGAAGAAGACGACAATGTGCTAAGTGAAGTCGTTGAAGCCGATGTTCCAGATCAGGTTAAAGATTGGTTGGCGCAGACCTTTACAAGATCTCTAAGTAGTATTAGGAGGTTGGCGTGTATGTCTGTCTGTGTTTGTGTGTGTTTGTGTACCTCTGTGTATGTGCGTGTGTATGTGCGTGTGTGTCTGTGTGTTTGTGTGTGTCTTAAACTAGGTTGATTTTTCTTAATATTATAACTATAATAGATTTCAGGACAAGCCAAAGTTTAGGAGCGTTGCCAATGTCATCAGAGTTGGAATCATGGTGGACAGGTCAGTCATCATCATCGACATCATCATCGTCATCATCATCAACATCATCATCATCGTCGTCACCATCATCGTCATCATCATCATCATTGTCACCATCATCATCATTAGGATTTACAGACGAATGTCGAGTACATTAGGCTTGCACGTGCCTTCAGATGTCCTTGAACTTCTGAAGGTTAAAAGAATATCATCATCATCATCATCATCGTTGTCATCATCATCATCATCATCATTACTATCATCATCGTCGTCGTCGTCTGTTTTTGTTATATTTTCACAAATGAATCATTCAAAAATTATTATTCGTTGTCGTAAATATTATTTCTTCTTTGCTTTCAATTTGAAGTAATTAAATTTATAATCGCCATCATCATCGCCATCGTCATCATTATCATCGCGTTATCATCATCATCACCATCATCTTCTTCATCACGTGACAAGGGCATAGATGATTGGACGTTCGACGTTTTCAAAGTGGACGAATCATCTGAAGGTCACTCCCTCAAGTTCGTGGCCTACGAGGTCATTCAAAAGTACAACCTCATCAGGAAGTTCAAGGTCGTCTCATGGTGGCCGTCATCATTATCCGGATGATAATAAATCATTAATAATAATAAAACTCTTGCGTCGTTACGTATACAGTTACAAAGTTCATTTCATATGTAGGCAGAGTACCGACATGGCTCTGCTTATAACTTGTTCTACTTTCCTGACCGTGAACTGACCTAATTTCTCGACCAATCGCAGATAAGTTCACAGACGCTGGACAACTTTTTGACCCAGATAGAGCAAGGGTACAGCAAGCATAGGAACCCCTACCACAACCTCGTCCATGCCGCTGACGTCACGCAGACCACCCACCACATCCTGGTCAATTGCGGCATGCAGGTCGGTCATGATTATGATGTTACTGTTGTTGTTGTTGATGATGATGATGGTGGTGATGACGTTTGGGGTGGTGTTGATAATGATTCAAATGATGGTGGTGGTGATGATGATGATGACGAGTAGGAGGAGGAGGACGTTGGCGAATTTTTTCTCCACTTTGCACCTACTTTGGAGTTATTTACCGTAGTCAATTAGGGTAATTCCAGTGAATGATTAACACACACACACGCACACACACGTCATATTTATAAATACCTTCCAATACCTATATCTCTGAAGCCGGTCGGTGTGTTGATAGCAAGTGCATCACAATTGATCCGTAAAAAGGAATTTTTTTTCGCTTCTACGATTTCTCTCTCACTACCACTACTACTACTTCTACTACTACTACACTTTCTACTACCGCTTCTACTACACTTACTACAACTACTCTAACCAGCAGTTGTGGTTGACTGACGTTGAAATCCTGGCCACCATTCTGGCTTCGATAGTCCACGATTACGAGCACACTGGCACGACGAATGCCTTCCACATTAACACCGGGCAAGTTATAATTTATGATAATTTATGATAATTTATTATAATTAATTACTACTACTATTATTATTACTACTACTACTACTACTACTACTACTACTACTACTACTACTACTACTACTACTGCTACTACTACTACTACTACTACTACTACTACTACTACTACTACTACTACTACTACTACTGCTACTACCACTACTACTACTACTACTACTAAGCTCTCTGTTACTGTCGCTACTTCTGTCGCTGCTACTACTGCAATTTCTTCTGTCTGCATGTGCTGTTTATCATTATAATTACAATTCATTCATTCGTTCGTACATTCGTTCATTCATTCACTCATTCATTCACTCATTACCCATTTATCAATTCTACAAATTTATATTAAATTTCTTATAATCAAGATTTATTAAGTGAATGAATGAGTGAATAAAATGAATAAAACGTGTTAGTAAATGGGCAAATCAATGAATTAATGCATGCAAGCATGCATTAATGAATGAATGAATGATGGTACAATAAAACCTTCAGATCGGATATCGCGTTGACATACAACGATCGAGCGGTCCTTGAAAGCCATCACGTCAGCGCGGCGTTCAAACTCATGAAAGATGAGGAGCTCAATATACTCGCCTCCTTGAAGAGAGAAGAGTATAAGTGAGGGAGCGAGTGAGTGAATGAATGAGAGAATGAACGAGGGAATGAATGAGGGAATGAACGAATGAGTAAATGATTGAGCAAAGAATGGACCATCACCATCGTCATAATTTCAATGCAGAGAATTAAGAATGTTGATGATAGAGATTGTCCTAGCTACAGACATGTCCTTCCACTTCCAGCAAATCAAAAACATGAAGAGTCTCCTATCCATGCCAGAAAAGTTTTTTTTCTTGTTTTTTTTCACTACTACTACTACTACTACTACTACTACTACTTTTTCTAAATGTGATTCTTTAATTGAAAGATGAACGAAAGAACGTAAATTAAACGATGGTACTTATGAATGAATGAACGAACGAACTAATGAACGAATGAATGAATGAACGAACGAACGATGACAGCATCGACAAGTGCAAAGCCCTTTCATTGATAGTCCACTGTGCCGACATCAGCCACCCCGGCAAGCCTTGGAACATGCATCACAGATGGACACAACAACTCATCAGCGAATTCTTTCAACAGGTTGGCTATCTGGGTGTCGGGTTAAGGTCAAATTGAGGTCGGACAAAGATCAACTCGAGGTCAAATTTGTTATTATTTTATAGAAAGTAATTTGAAAATTGTCAACCAAGGGTGACAGAGAGGCGGAAATGAACCTGACGATATCTCCATTGTGTGATAGGAACAACACGCTGATTGCTCAGTCACAGATCGGTAGGCTGCCTACTTAACATAATTAATTTTATTGTATGCCCGTCTGGTGCGCTATGAGGATTATTAATTAATTAATTCATTCATTCATTCAAATAATGCATTGAATAAGTAATCCATTCATAATTCATTCATTCATTAATTCATCCACTAGAATTGAATTCCTAGGTTTCATAGATTTCATAGTTGATCCGAGCTTCCAGGTGATGAGCGATGCTGTCGACAAGATTCTGCAGCAGCTGACGTCAACAACCGCAACGACCACAACGACCACAAATAACAATAATAATAATAATAATAATAATGGTGAGAAAGATGGCGACGATGATGACGAAGGTGGTAATCTTGATGGTGATGATGGTGGTGAAATGGTGATGATGATGACGAAGACGATGACGACGATGACGAAGATGATGATGAATACAGGAATATTAGAGACATCATCAGAGAACAAGATCCAACGACATTGGAATGCCTGCCTCGCCACAAATAAACAAAAGTGGAGAGAAAAAGGTGAGGATGATGAAGGTGATGAAGATGAAGATGAAGATGATGGTGATGATGATGATGATGAAGATGAAGACGACGATGAAAATGATAATGACTATTGGTTTTGTATTTTCATAATTTTAATAGATGAAGAGGAAAAGATGCAAGCGGAGGCCGAGAAAGAAAAATCCCTAAAAAATATAGGTTGGATGGAATTGTGCTGATGATGACGACGACGACGATGATGATGGTGGTTGTGGTGGTGGTAATGATCATAATGATGGTGATGGAGAGGATGATGATGATGATGATTGGAAGAGGGTGATGGTGATAATCGAAATTAATTTTTCAGATAATTCTGAATCGATAGGCGGTGACGAAAAAGTTGATGATGAAGAAACTACGAAATGAAAGATGAAAATGATGACGACGACGATGATGATGGTGATGATGATGATGATGATGAACAAGGATGATGATGATGATGATGATTTTGACGTTAATAATCGTAATCATAACTTGTAGCTATAGTAACATCTTTTTCGTTCCGAATAAATTTTTTTTTATTTAAACTAGACGCAAAACATTTTTTATACAAAGTTGCACAAATAAACTGTAATATGTTTGTATGTATGTTTGTATGTATGTTTGTATGTATGTTTGTATGTTATGTATGTATGCCTGTATGTATGTTTGAATCTTTCTACACAACACACTTCAGCTTGTTTATAATATTATTGATTTTAAAAAGGCTTTGTTTATTAGCTTTACTCAAACACAATTTATATGCAATCTCATGTATGTATGTATGTATGTATGTATGTATGTATGTATGTATGTATGTATGTATGTATGTATGTATGTATGTATGTATGTATGTATGTATGTATGTATGTATGTATGTATGTATGTATGTATGTATGTATGTATGTATGTATGTATGTATGTATGTATGTATGTATGTATGTATGTATGTATGTATGTATGTATGTATGTATGTATGTATGTATGTATGTATGTATGTATGTATGTATGTATGTATGTATGTATGTATGTATGTTGTTTATTGCTGTTGAGGGTTGGGATGCAATGTTTTATTATCTACATAACATTTTGCATCGTTCTACACACGCCATAACAATAACAATAAAAGTTATTGTTATTATTTTATTATTTTTATTAATATTATTATTATTATTATCAGACAATAACAGATGTTGGTTTGATGATGAGGATGATAATGATGGATGGTGATGATGATAATGATGGTGATGGCGATGATGATGATGTTGTTCTAGATGTTTTTGTTGATGTATATAACACATTTTTTCTTACTAATACGAGTGCAAAATTAGAAGTTTTCAACCTAAAAATAAACCTCGAATATCATAGGCTGTTCATAAATTATGTTAATGAGATGATTGACGTCATTACTAACCTTGTGTTGGTGGTTAGTTAGTATGAGTATATTAATATTTTTTTGTGTTTGTATGTGTGTAGTTTTGAATGAATTTTAACAAAGATCGAATGAATGAACGAATGAACGAACGAACGAATGAATGAACGAACGAACGAATGAACGAACGAATGAATGAATAAATGAATGAATGAAAATGTATGATTGATAGTTGAGTTTACACATTCAGTCATTCAAACGAGTGAACGTATTCACAAAGCATCATAAAGCGTTGTTTGGCTTGCATACAATCATAACATATGCTGTCGAACTTGTAGTAGTAGTAGCAGCAGAAGCTACAGCAGTAGTAGTAGTAGTAGTAGTAGTAGTAGTAGTCGTAGTAGTAGTAGTTGTGTTGATAATATTACCATTGTCACTACAATACATATAACCAACGGTTTCCAACATACTAGATACTAAACTAGATCATTCAATGGTTTTTATCATCATTCAACTGTAATGCTAATGATGAAGCTAATGTGGTGAAGCGAGGAAGATGATGATGATGATGAAGAAGAAGAAGATGATGATGGAGAAGAAGATGATGATGGTGATGATGAT
>NW_008703893.1:3742647-3759043 GCF_000326865.2 Helobdella robusta
ACTTATACATATATATATATATATATATATATATATATATATATATATATATGTAACTTGTAAAAGTGTAATGTATTTATATATTACATATAGTATGCGTTCATCTGGTTACATCTATATATATATATATATATCCATATACATATATCCAAATATATATTTATATATATTCATATTTATTCATATTTATTCATATATCTATATATATATATATATATATATATATACAGAGAGAGAAAGAGAAAGAAAGAGATGAAGAAAGAGAAAGTTAATATATCGACTTTTTTACAGTTAAAATAAAAAAATATGGATAGATTTTCTAATTATTTTTATTATGGATAAATAATAAAAATAGCTATAATTAAAATAACTAAACGTTGTTATTATATTATGGATAAATTATAGCGAAAATATAATTATTATACTTTCATTTAAGCAATATTTTAACATGGCGAGATATTGCGATCCATTGCATCTTCTTCTATTAGATCTTATATGACGCATGGGATTACAACAATAATCATAACATCAACGTCATCGTCTACGTCACCACCACCAACAACATCAACAACAACATCAACAACAACATCAGCAACAACAACAACATCAACAACGACATATTTTTGAGATTTTATATTTAAAACGTGTAATGTAATGCACACGTTGAAAATTTCCAGCTGGCGAACTAGCAGACACAACAACAACAAGAGCAACAACAACAACAACAATCATCATCAAAATCTGAAATCAACAAAAAGTTGTTCCTGTTTAAATTCACTTTTAATCGTGGTTATTTTATTCAATATGGCCGCCGTTTCAGTCGACGGAAAAGCTAGATACGTTAGTTCCTGATGATGATGATGGTGATGGTGGTGATGATGATGATGATGACGACGTTGTTGATGATGATGATGATGGTGATGGTGGTGATGATGATGATGACGACGATGATGATGATGACGACGATGATGATGATGTTGATGACGACTTTAAATTTAGAAATAAAAAATTACTTGGCTATCATACCACATACGCATCAACGAATATCACGTCTAGAAAGCGCAAACAGAATTCAAAATGTGGCTACCGACACCATCATCATCGTCGTCATCATCATCGTCGTCGTTGTATAATTCACCACCATACGATGATGATGGCGATGATGATGGCTCCGGAATGTTGGATGAACAGATGATTCAACAACAACATCAACAACAACATCGGCATAACAACAAATTCAAAAACAACTATCGCAATAATTATTATCAACACAAGGACCAACAGCAACAGCAACATGAGTATAAACTCCAACAACAACAACAATATGAGTATGAACAACAACATCAACAACAACAACACAATCGACATTCTCAACACAAACATGAACATGAAAAACAAGCAAAAAAGCTTTCCTCGAAATCCAAACACCACCCCCAACAACAACATAAACAACAACATCAACAACAACATCAACAACATCATCAACAACAACAGCAGCAAAACATGACGTCACCGACCAGCCAGCCAACCAAATGCCAGCTAACGAGGTCAACTAAAAACCCGTATGTCGTACACTGCCTAAACGACGGATCCTTCGACCCAATTCAGTGCCATGACGTCACAAAGGAGTGTTGGTGTGTGGATGAGGATGGCGAGTACATCCAGAACACCATCGTGAAGATGCCACGCCAGCCCATCTGCAACCATCACGGTTCATTATCGTTATCATCATCATCATTATTATTATTATTATTATTATTATTATTATTATTGCAATTATAACTTTGGCAGGGTTAATTAAGTTTGACGTAAGCATTCTAATTAATGACGTAAATGTCTAGGCTTCCGTCGGCATGTCAATTAGCTAATTAACTGTCATCATCGTCATCATCATCGTCATCATCATCGTCACCATCATCATCGTCATCATCATCGTCACCATCATCGTCATCATCATCGTCATCATCATCGTCATCATCATCGTCATCATCATCGTCACCATCATCATCGTCATCATCATCGTCATCATCATCGTCATCATCATCGTCACCATCATCATCGTCATCATCACCATGACGACCTATAGGGAAACCTTTTTACATCTCTCCCGAACATACATTTACAAACACCGGGAAGGACACGCCCCAAACCAATTACGTCACTCGAACTTCGACCAATCAGGAGAAAGCAGGTCACAACATTGACGATGATGACCTAATTATTATTATTAATAATAGTGATGATGATGGTGATGAGGATGAGGAGGATGGTGATGATGATGGGGATGATGATGATACTGGGAAAAAAATATACGATAATCATAGAACAAGTTTAAAAAAACACCTTTCTTCCTCCCTCCCTCCACTCAAACAACAGACTTCAATGGCGAGGACGTTGATGATGATGATGATTCTCACAACAACAACAACAACGACGACGATGATGATGATTCTCACAACAACGATGATGATGATGATGGTGACTTACATGGCGATAATGATGATGATGATGACGATCAAGAAGACGACGGTCAAGATGAGGATGCAAACTATCCCAACCTGAATGGAAAGAATCTTCACAATAATAATAATAATAATCATAATAATAATAATAATAATAACAAGAACAAAAGTGGAAGCAATCCTGATCACAGTAGCAACAAAATCAGCGATACAACCAGGGAAAACCAGGAAAAAAATAAGAATAATCCAAAAGACGATAGCGATGATGCTGATGATGATGCTTACAACGATGATGATGATGATTACAATGGTAGTGATGATGATGATGAGACAGAAACATCTTCGTCGTCGTCGTCATCATCAGTTGCACTGGCCAAACACGATCCCGTATTTACTGTTGGTTAGTACTTTTCATGAAGATGATGATTGTGGTGGTGATGTTGTTGCTGTTGTAGCTGCTGCTGCTACTGCTGCTGCTACTAATGATGATGTGGCAATGATAGTGATGTTGATAATGATGGCTATGTTGTTAATGAGGACGACGATGATGATATGATGGTTTCAACTGCATGCATGAAGTAAATTTTTAACGGCATTACCCATCATCACCATCATCTTCTACATCCTCACCATCACCTTCTTCATCATCACCACCATCTTCTACATCCTCACCACCACCTTCTTCATCATCACCATCATCTTCATCATCGTCATCACCATCAGGAATTTCCCTAATCGTCATCGCGTTCATCATCATCATCGTCATCATCACCGCCTGGATAATTCATCG
This sequence comes from Helobdella robusta, assembly GCF_000326865.2. NCBI lineage: Eukaryota > Metazoa > Annelida > Clitellata > Rhynchobdellida > Glossiphoniidae > Helobdella > Helobdella robusta. The sequence continues at coordinate 3,745,900 of NW_008703893.1, forward strand.
CTTTAGACGGAAAGACGAAGGAAGCTACGTTTTGGCCGTTTCAGAGCTCGTCACTTCCTCTTCCGGATATTCCATTACCAAAAACAGTGAATACTTCGCGTAGCGCTTCATTCGTTTACTTCACTCGTTTATTTTTGTTCGCTTGTATAATATATATTGCTAGATTTTATTAATTTTTTTCAATATTTTGAATCTTTCACAAATGCACTCACTTTCACAAACTCACTCGTTCACTCATTCGTTCACTCATTTGTTCACTCATTCGTTCGTTTATTCATTTATTTCGTTTTCTCATTTATTTTTCCTTTCTCTCTATCTTGCTTTTTCATTCAGGTTTTGAACATTCTAGGCTAATTTTTCCGAGTGAAACTTATCAATAGACATAGGAACAGATATTAATTACGTATAAATATAACTGTAAATACGAACTATGTATAATAATTAATTATGATTATGCATTGTATTACTATAGTATGTCATAATATTTAATTATGGTTACATTATAACGACACCACCTTCATTACGATTCCTTAATAAATGTTTCAATGAACTTGGTTGCAACAGATATGATTTATGGCATGATATATGGCATGATATATGGCATGATATATGGTATGATATGATGCATGATATGATATATGGCATGATATATGATATGATATATGATATGATATCAATGCTTTAGAGACGCACCGACTGCTATCTGACACTGGTCACTTGGAAAAACAAAAAATCGTGGAATCCTTCGTTACGTCAAACATGAAAATAAAATCTATTACAAAAAATTGAACTACAAATTAATTAATTAGTAAGAAAAAAATAAAGCAGAGACACAAAAACATAGAAACACACACACACACAAAGACAAAGACAGACACACAAACACACAGAGACACACACAAACACCAAATGATAAAGCCAGCATGTTAAGCAGTAAAGGCACAAAGTACAAAACTAGATAGATAATGGTACTATTGTTATTTCTCTATCAACATTTCTCAAACAATACACGCACTCAACATTTCTCAAACAATACACGCACACACACACACACACACACACACACACACATACACAAACACACACACATAAAGACATACAAAAGAATATATTTGTTTATTCGTTCGTTCATTCAATTATCAATATAGATAATGAAATAATAATTAGATAACTTAGAATATTTATATGAATATACGAAGAACTATAAAGAAAACCTCACAGTTGCTACTTTTGACATCATCATCTCCACCATTATTTAACATCCCTCATCATCTACCTACATTAGCAATAGAATTTCATAAACAATGAAATACCACCATTCCATCATCTTCATCGTCGTCGTCATCTTCACTATCATCTTCATTCATCGTCGTCATCATCTTCACCATCATCATCATCTTCACCATCATCATCATCTTCAGCATCTTCTTCCTCATCATCTTCAACGTCTTGCCATCTAGAAGCGGGCCCTGCAAACGCTGCACGTGTTTTCCCTCATTGCGATACAGCAGAGGATCCCAATGGGGAAGAAGCAAATGGCCAGAATGATGCCACAAGCTGTGTACTCCGGGGTTATTATGCCCCTCTGAAATGAAATTTTTTGATTGGTTGGTTGGTTGGTCTATCAGTCGACCGGTCAGTTGATTGGTTGATTTATCGGTTGGTTGTTTGGATGGTTGATTGAATGGTAAAAATTTGTTGGTTCATTAATTTTAATTACTTATTTGATTAATTGAATGAACGAACGAATGATTGAATGATTAGCTGACTGACTGATGACAACCAGCATAAGGACTCACATTACATTTTGGACAACTTCCATGAATCGGTCCCGTAATGACAACTGTGTTGGTTGGTTGTGCTGGTTGTGTAGGGCAATAAGGCTGTTGAGGAGGGTACGGAGGTCCTTGAGGAGGATATGGAGGTCCCTGAGGTGGGTACTGCGGCTGAAGTTGAGGGGGGTAGTATGGCTGTTGATTGCCTGGATTGTATGGTGGTGGGTTACTCATATTTTAATGATTTTTTTATTGAAGGTTTTTGGGCAGATGTTTCCTGTTGATGTAGGTTGCAGAAGTTGCTGATTACGGCTACTGTTGATGTTGTTGTTGATGATGTTACTGATTTTGTTGTTGTTGTTGTTGCCGCTGTTGTTGTTGTTGCTGTTGTTGACGTTTCTAAAATGTCCCTTCTCAAATCCTTTATTAGTTTAATTAGACTAAATAACCCTGTGCGAATGGTTTTAGCCAAAATTAACAATGAAATTATTTATAAATATACAAATAATAATAATTGTTTACTAGTATCTATAATTAATACAACTATTTTTGTAGTTAATATTATTCACTTATATAGCTCTGATAGTATGTATGTATGTGTATGTACGTACGTATGCATTTATGTATGTATGTATGTATTTGATTATTATTATTGCTATAAAAACTATATGGCATTCATGAAACCAATATTTATTTAGTCACTCAGCTCCTCCCATGAGCGCACAGACGTTAATTATAACGAAATAATATATTCCCATTGTAAACCAATGCTTACAAATTATGATCAAATATTTATATATTAATAATAATTAATAATTATGTAATCTTTAAAAATGAGCAGTAGAATAATTTGCCATACTCGAGATTTCTTAATAACACTTGTTCTTATCCTTTATTTATGGCCATTATAAACATACATACATACATTCATACATAAATAAATAAATACATACATACATACATACATACATACATACATACATACATACATACATACATACATACATACATACATACATACATACATTCATACATACATACATACAAACATACATGCATACATACATACAAAATGCACGTATTAAGTGTACGAAGATAACATTATTATCAACATTTTTGATTTTATCATTATTATACATAGTTTCTACCATGTGTGTGTGTGTGTGTGTGTATGTGGTGTGTGTGTGTGTGTGTGTTTATTAACCTTAGAAATGCATCACACACAACACAACACAACTAGCTAGCTGACTGAATGGATGAATGGATGGATGGATGGATGGATGGATGAATATGTATGACGTAAGTTAATTTGAATTTGTTTAAGTAGTGTGTCAAAATATGATATGGGATGAAGGTAAAAATGAATGAAACTCTGAATGAGAGAAAGAGAGAGAGAGAGAGAGAGAGAGAGAGCAAGTTAAAGTTAGAAGAAAGAGCAAAGATGATGGAGAGATGTGAATGAAGAAGAGAGAGAAAGCCTGTGAAATGAAAATTAGAAAAAAAAATATATATATATGTGTGTGTGTGTGTGTGTGTGTGTGTGGTGTTCTTAAACGTGGTTCAACATTCAGAAGCTTGTGTGTGTATTTATCTAGTCATGTTATTATGAATATGAAGCTATGCTTGCCAAATTATAATAATTAATAATAATAATTAATAATAATAATAACAATAATAATTATATTAACATAATTACATAATTATATCTGTATGCAAGTGTACGTATACATCGTCATTCTCGTCATCATCATTGTTATAATGTATCTCAAGTTCTACCTTATCAGCCTATAAATAGCCCAAAAATGGTTCGGATATGATTAAGAAATACATAATAATAACAATAATAATAATAATTATGAAGACGGACGACTTTTGATAATTTAAATGATATTCACAAGATGTTGTTGAACCTAAGACACAGTTTCAGTCAAAGTCATAGTGAAGAATGGATGGCTTAAAAGGAACGAACGAACGAATGATTGAATGAACGGATGCATTGATGAATGAACGAAAGGATAAAGAAATTACTTTCTAATTGTGAAATTGTCGTAATTATTAAACGAGCTGTTGATTGACTCAATGAAGGAGGAAAAAAATGAATGAATGAAAGAATGAAGGAAAGAAGAAATGAATGAACGAACAAGTAAATGAATGAATAAAGATGAACCATCGCGTGTTTATGCATAAACAAACTAGCACATAAAGTATGATGATTCACCTTATGTAGGCTCAGGCTGATAATAAGGTCGAAATTGTCATCATCTTCTTCTTCATCATCATCATCTTCTTTGTCACCATCATCTCCTTCTGCGTCATTATCCCCATCATCATCGTCATCTTTTCCATCAGCAACCAACCTATGAAAAAATATTTCAACCATTCTTTGATAAAACTTACTTCTCCAGTTTTCCAAAAAAGTCGTTACAAACAATGACCATTACGAAATACTGACCATTAACTGACCGGCTACGGAGTTACAAAATGTAAAAATTCCAAACCAAAATAACGTTTCTCTATCAGGTTTTTCGTGTTTTGTCACACAGATTTTGCAATTCCTTTAAAGTAATGGCTCTTGTTGTCCCGGCGACAACAAACAACAAATGATCGAACTCTCAGGCATTTCGACACAATCGTGAATCAGGCACGAACTCTTTGCGGATCGTTGAATTTTCCATCGGCTGCATTTGAAGCCGGTAATAGAAATTAACGAACGAACGAACAAGAACCGACACAAAACCAATATAAATGAAATAACAACGTTTCATCTTCCATCAACTCCACACCGAGGGTACAGTAACAAAATTATATATCTATTCATCTCCATTATAATATAAATAATAATGAAGTAACACACACACACACACACACACACACACACGCACGCACACACACACACACACACACCACATACACACACACATACACACATAAATATATATTATTGAAATTTGTCAATGAAACATTGTTCAAGCAACAATAAATATTAAAGTTGAATGATAAAAAATCAACAGGAAGAAATAATAAAAAAGCTAGTAAGATAATTAAATTACAATTAATTAGCTAATTGATTAACTAATTAATTAATTAATTAATGTATGGACAGAAGGCAACCAATCACATTGAGGAACTGTCGGAGATAGAATGATAGATAGAAAGAAGGAATAAGTGAACAAATGAATGAATGACAAAAAGCAAAAATGTATGAATGAATGAATGAACGAACGACTTGCTTATTTACTTATTATGGACTGGCGTCGAGGGGTTTTTCGGTTTCATCATAGGTAGCCAAACGGCAACCCCCGATCTCGGGGAAAATGTCGTCTAAACGTGTGTTGTTGTTGTTGTTGAATGAATGAACGAACGAATGAATAGGTGAGATAGCTGTGGAAAAAAAGTATGATGGTGAGAAAGTAAATTTATTTAAAACATTGAGACGACGAATTAAAATAAAAAAAACACAGTAGCCTATGAGAGTGATAGAAAAAACTGCAAACTCTACCATGAATATCATCATCCTCATTATCATCTCAACCATCGTCATCATCATCATCATCATCATCATCGGAACCAATTTACATATGAAATATTTCAGTTAGAATAATAAACAAAATCTATTCTACTAATTTCAGTGTAACATCCATTCATTCATTCATTCATCCAATCAATCATTCATCCAATTAATCATTCATTCATTCATGGATATCCATTAAAACGAATATTAAATAAATAAAAAATAATAAATAAAAAAAGAGATATATATATATCAAAACAAAACAAAATGGAACCTCAAATTCACCCTTGCCAGAAAATTTGAAACAAACGAACCAAAAACAATAAATAGAAAACTTCAATCTCCATCCTCTTGGTCAGTCGCTATCACCATGAAATAATCGCTAAACTCTCACCCACCACCCTTCTATTCATCACTATCATGACCAGCGTTAACATCATCACAGCGACAACTACCCATCACCAACGACATCACAAAATACATTGCACGCAACTTGCAATTAGCATTATTGAATCAATTTCACTAACTTACATCATACTACATTTTATTATATTAAGTTATATTATATTATATTATGTTGTATTATATATATTACAATAGCTGTAGAGTAATAATTATGCTCTAGCAGCTTATCATTATGATCTCTATTGGAAATCTGACGAAGGTGAAGAAGGCATGTTGTTCGGACTCTGCTGCTGTTGTTGTTGTTGTTGGCTGACCCCATGGCTATCTTTGTACCATTTAGTTTCTTTGTACAGAAACCAAAGATTGCCTAGCCAGACTCCAAAACAGAGAAAGCCAAACACCTGTCAAATTAAAATAGGGATGGGCTTAAAATCAAGGTTGGGCTGCAACGTGTGTGTATGTGTGTGTTTGTGTGGCATGTTTAAACCATGAAATCATTGCAAATTGTTATGATGAGAAATATGCATTTGAATACAAACAACAACAAATCATCCACACAGCCATTTATGTAAATTGAAAATGGTAATAGACTAAACAACATAAATGCATAACATATAAATATAAAGAGAGAGAGGGAGAGAGGAAGAGAAAGAGAGAGAAGAGAGAGAGAGGGGAGAGAGAACTAACAATGGAGATATTGAGGTTCTTATAATTCCCAGTGTGATCAGGATCAGCCTGACAGGAGACCAGCTTATTCTCAGGCAGGCATTCAGGCAAGTTCTCTTTATTGAAAGAGTTCTCGAGGAAGAGCGAGTTGGGGTCCGTGTAGTGTTTGATCTTTACGACACCATCTGCCCAAGCCGACGAGAACACGAACCAGGCAATCGTGAAGATGACTGTCATTATGAAATCCTGTCAACCAATAGAAAATTCATCACAATATTAATTATTTAATTATTTAGTTAGTTATTTAATAGAAAAAAATAATGAAAAAAATGAGAGGTGGACTGACAATGTTTGGAATGACAGCAATCTGGTGGTACTTATCATCAGCCAGGATGTAGAAGGTCACCATGAAGAGACTGTAGAGGAAAGCAGATACACCAACAAAGACAAACAATTGAGATCGACCACTAAAGTCACCGTAACAACTTCCTTGCGTAACAACATCACTTTCATTGGCTTTAGGACAAAGTGGCAGATGAAACACACTGGAGGCTTGCAAACTGTTTCGAATTCAATTTTCTTTATGAAATTTAACAATGTCTGTCTTTGTAATGAAACAAAACAATTGTGGATATTATTTCATTTATGAATGATTTAATAATTTGTGGAAACTGACTTGTAAGGGTAATAAAATGGTAGGTTGCGACTCTGTACAAGACTGGTTTCATTACAGACGAAGTTGAAAGCCGTGTAGGAGCTGTTGTTCACCGCTGTGGCAAATGCACATATGGCTATGACCTTTTTTTTTTAAATATGATTTTTAAGAAACTACCAGTAAATTTCAGGCTTTCAAGTTAAATCCAAGTTGATTGACAACATTATGAAATGCATGTATGAAACATGATGTCAGTACAGCAAATTATGTATAAATAACTTATAAAACATTCAATTTGTTTCATTTATTTTATTCCTTCACAAAACTTACAATTTGGATGAACTTTATGAAGCCTCTGGGTTCTTTAATGGCTTCCGTGTTCGCTTGGCCCAAGATCTAAAATGGCGGGGGAAATTTTAAATTTAACTTGACTGACGAACGTGACGAACACTTGAAGCTTGAATTGTGGGCATGAAGATGACGAATTTTGAATAAAATGACTAATTTTCAAATTCGGATTAGCAATTTACTAAAATCGCTTAAAAATTAATAAAAAAAAAATTCACCATCATGACACGATCCATTTTTATTATAGTAATAAATTAAGCAAACAAAATCTTCGCTAAATTTTAATTTTGATGACAAATTTGAGCACTTTGCGTCCAAAAACGTTCAAAGTCGAGTTTATCAAAAAAAAAAACCAATCAAGAACTAAAATAATTTATGGACAGCCAAGCATGTTGTTTCTTTTTAAAATAATTCTGAAAAAAACAAAACTGTTTAAAAAAAAAGTTTTACGGCAAATAACTGATAATTCCATCATAATTTTAAGACATTTTATTTTACAAACTGCTGAAAATTACTGAAATTTTACAGAAAACAGTGACTGCATATAATTATTTCTTACATTATATGCACTGGCCAAGTGAGTATTGATTTCTGTTAGAAGCGAACAGGTAGATAGGAAGATCTATAGAGGGATAGTGAAAGAGAGAGAGAGAAAGAAAGAAAAAAAGAAAGAGAAAGAGAGAAAGTGAAGAACAAAAAGAGAGTAGAAATATGAAGACGTTATGCATGTGAAACGTGAATTATGATGATGACCATGGTCATCAGATAATGAGATGATGACGATGATGATGGTGATGATGAAGACGACGACGATGATGGTGGTGGTGATGATGAAGAGGAAGAGGAAGAGGAGAAGAAAGAAGAGGTGGAAGAGGAAGAAAAAGATGATGGTGATGACATGAATGACTGATGATGAAAAAAATCACATTGATGCTGATAACAAAAAAAGAAGCGCTAGATAATAAGATGTCTAGGACATATTGTTGCAAACAAGTTGATAATAAATGTCTGATGTACTCCATATGGTCAAGCGAAATGATGACGACGACGATGATGATCACGAAGGTAAGAGAGAGAGAGAGAGAGAGAGAGAGAGAGAGAGAGAGAGAGAGAGAGAGAGAGAGAGGAGAAAAGAGAGAAAGCGAAAAAGTGAACAAATATAATGATAACCATGATAAAGATAAAGATAATGATGACGATGAGGAGGAGGAAAATGATAATAGTGAAGATGACGACGACGATGATGGAAAGATGGAAAGAAAAAATACACCTGTTAAAGACGCCGCCAAGACAAAACGCAGCACGAAATATGATGTGTGCAAGCACGTTCAAACGTACGCACACGTACACGCACGCACGCACGCACGCACGTACGTATATACCCATAAACACATATACAAATATACATACATACATACATACATACATACATACATACATACATACATACATACATACATACATACATACATACATACATACATACATACATACCTGTGTAGGTGCGGTGCGGAAGCTAACGAACTCGGTCACCACGGCCTGGTCTGTCGTTTAGGTGGAGGTCGTCAGTTGCGCCATTCCGCATTAAATGATTACATCTGCCGGCTTTTCTCCAAGGCTTCAATACCCGTTCTTAAAGAGCCCTCGGGAATTTCCGCGTTGGATGGAAAACGTCCGGATGGCTGCACGTTGATTCCTTGGAGAGCCGGTAGATGCCTGGCGTGGGACGTAACCGTTCCGGGCACATTAGCGGAACGGTACGTGCACTTAACCAGCAAAGAAAGTGGTTTGGCCGCAACCAGGGCATCGGATGAAAAGTTTAAAAAATATGAAGGTGCCCTGCCCTCGATGGATTTTTTACCTGTTTGCATCGAGGTTCTTGGCCCGATGGACAACAACACTTCAATATTTTTTAAAAAGATTTGCAAAATGATAAGTGGCAGGTCTGGCGACAGCAGAGAGCTATTTTTCGCCATGAATCATATATCTTGTTTGCTGCAAAGGTTTTTGCGCGTCTGTGTTACCGAAAATGTTCAATTAAACGCCGACGTGAGCGAATAACGAGATATCAATTGTTAACCGATTTTTTCAGATGTTTGACTGTTTAGTGTCACTCATCGCTGATTTGGTTTTAACATACATACATACATACATACATACATACATACATACATACATACATACATACATACATACATACATACATACATACATACATACATACATACATACATACATACATACATACATACATACCTACAAACAAACAAATGTTTATTTATTATTTAGTAAAACATGCTAATACAAACTATCAAAAACAAATACAAGCAAAGAAAACACAATATTGCATGCGTCAACAATAACTATACTATACAACTTTAAAAAAACTTTTGTAACTCTATAAAAATGTATATAAATACATTTAACACCATATAACAATATATAATTCTATAGAGCTACATAACGGGCGGGAATGAGTTAAAAAATAGGAAATGGGAATTTTCGGGAACGTTGTCATGAATGGGAATTCGGGAGAGAGTCGGGAATGAGAAAATAATGGGAGAAAATTGGTAACAGGGTTCAATTCCCGCTCACCTCTAACACATAGTACACACATACATATACACGTACGTACACACACATACACATACACACATACGCACATACACACGTACGTAGATATACACACACGTGACAAGAAATGGGTCTTGGGTGGAGTTAGGAAATCGATAAATACTCTATATACACTGCATTTATGTCACGTTTTGTCATACTATACATACACATATACATTATATATATGTACGTATGGGTATACTTGAATACATATAAATATACATGTATACATTGTATATATGTTATCATAGTATAGATATAGTAGCATATATATATATATATATATATATATACATATATATATATGTGTGTGTGTATATATATGTTTATATATATATAGATTTAGCATCAGCAGATATACATGGATAATATTGTGTTGCTGAGTTTGTTGAATACGGAAATATAGATAGATGGACGGATGGATTGATTGATGGGTGAATAAATAAAGGAATGAAGGAGACGGACGGACGGACTGATGGATTGAGGGGTGTATAAATACAAAATGAATGAATAAAATTTGGATAATTGATATTATTATTTTTGTTGAATAATAAAGTCACAATATGCCTATTAATTACCCATACTGTATTATATCATATAATGGAAGTTTTTTATTATAACATATAATATATGAAACAAAACGAAACAAAATATATATATATATAATTAATTTTTTTAAATTATTATTATTATTATTAATTTTTAATCTATAATTATAACAGATGAAGAATTATTATTAACTATAAACTACTCTAAATGCGGATTACGAATGTCAATAGATAATTTAATAAATGAAAAAGTTAATGATTGTATGAATGAATCAATTATATAGCTCGTTTAATTAAATTATTTAATTATATTTATGGAAGACGTTATTTGATTTGTTTTAATTATGCTGTCATAATAATAATGTAGAGATTTTTAGATGTGGCTAATTTTTATTCAGTTAAGTTTTCGATCGTGTGAAAGTTGATGCCAGAGAAAAATTCTATTGACTAATGCCGTATATAAATAATTGAGTGAAGAAACGAATATATGAATGAATAAATTAATTAATAAATGAATGAATGAATGAATGATTGACTGAATGAAAAAATGCCGAAGAAAAGAAAGAAAGATGAAGTTGATGAGTTGTTGGATTTTTTGAACAATCTGGACGTTATATCTTTCCAGGTTTTATTATTAATTATTAATTAATAATAATAATATTATTATTATTAATTATAATTATGATAATTACTCATAATTTACTATATTTAATTACAACAAACCGGAAATATTTTGTCAGTGAGGATTGTAATTTTATTCTTATAAAGAGCTATTTATAATACTTTGTTGATGGATACTGATTTGGTCATTTCATTCATTCATTCAATCATTCATCCATTCATTCTGGCATTAATTCATCAATTAATTAATTCATTCATTCATCCATTCATTCATTCATTCAATCAGTCAATCAAAAGTACGTTCTTTCGTTCGTCCGTCTTAACATTCAATTATATGGGCTCTTCAAAATTCTTTCGTTTTCAGCCATTAAATTTTCATTCATTCAATCGTTCATTCATTCGTTCACCCACACATCCATTCTTTCATTTATTTATTAATTTATTCATTCACTCATTCATTTACAAACTCCTTCATTCATTCATTCGTTGATCATTCATTCAAGAAAAAAAACTCAAAACAGATAATATTTTTAATTTATGATAACATTTTTTAAAGTGATAAAATAGCCATGATAAGAATAACATTAAAAATAATAATAATAATAATAATATAATAATAATGAAAATAACATTGAAATTAATATGGTTAATTTACGAGTTAAAAAAGATTATTTTTCTATTGGTGGTTTACTAGAATGAATATTAATCATTTTGACGTCATCTTCATCCTATTATGCATTCATGGATGCATATGTATGTGTATGTATGTATGTTTGTTTGTTTGTATTTGTGTGTTTGTTTGTATGTGTGTTTGCTGATTAATATTGATGTATTGAACTGGTTGTTGTTGTTGTCTAGGTATCAATTTTCATAGGATGGTCCATTAAGATTTAACCCATATCTAAAAATTGCATGTATGTGTGTTTGTGTGTGTGTATGTGTGTTTGTTTGTGTGTTTGTATGTCTGTATGTATGTGTGTTTGTGTGTGTGTGCATACGTGTGTCAGTTTGAATCAAAGAATTTATCATTATACGTCCGTCATTACGATTTACAAATGTACTTATTCATTAGTCATCCGTGGATAGATGGAAAGAATGATGAGTGGAAAATGTATGAATGCAGAAATAAATGAATGAATGCAGAAATGAATGACTGAATTAACAAATGGAGGAATGAATGCGAATGACTCAGCAGTTGAGTAAAAAACATTGATTGATTTATGAATTATCAGATGAAAGATGATCATTATTAAAATTGTTAGTTTGTGCTTTGTAAATTTTTAATGGAGGAATGAATGAATGAATAAATGAATGAATGAATGAATGGATGAATGAGTGAATGGACTAATAAATGAATGAACGAACGAACAGACAAACGAAGAAATATACAGAGATAAATAAATTATAACAACAACACGACGACGATGATGATGAAGAAACGGATGCAGATGATGATGATGACGATGATGATGACGACGACGACGATGATGATGATGATGATTGTATTTTTATTACTCATCGATGCCACGTAAGACATCAAAAGCACGAGTTGGTGGAATTAAAGAAAAAAGAAGGTAGTCGTCGGTGCTGATGATGATCAAGATGGTGAATGTGATGATGATGATGACGAAGATGATGATGATGACGACGACGATGATGATGATAATTGTGGTAAAGTTGGTGGTGGAGGTGATGATGATGACGACGATGGGGATGATGCCAGCAAGATAATTTCTTTCTTTGAAGTATTCATCTTATGAAACTTTCAATTGTGATTATTGTTATTATCATATATCTGACTTATTATTATTTGTTATTATTATTTATTATTATTATTATTAATTATTATTATTATTATTCATATTATTGTTTGTTTGCTAGTATCCAACTCATACTTGAATGAAGTTAATTTAATTAAATAATGGTTTTTTGCGCTCATAATCGGCATCATCACACCATCACCATCATCATCATCATCATCGTCGTCGTCATCATCATC